>NW_026281903.1:2500-11530 GCF_023373465.1 Oncorhynchus keta
GTTCTGTCTGTTCTCTCTCTCTTTCCATTCACTGTCTTTCTGTTCTCTCTCTCTGCTCTCTCTCTCTTTCTGTTCTCTCTCTTTCTGTTCTCTCTCTCTCTTTTTTATCTCCCTGTTCTCTCTCTCTGTTCTCTCTATGTTATCTCTCTCTCTGTTCTCTCACTGTTTCGCTTCCTGTTCTCTCTCTCTGTTCTCTCTCTGTTCTCTCTCTGTTCTCTCTCTCTGTCTTTCTGTTCTCTCTCTGTTTTCTTTCTGTTCTCTCTCTTACTGTGTTCTGTCTCTCTCTGTTCTCTCTCTTTCCGTCCACTGTCTTTCTGTTCTCTCTCTGTTCTCTCTCTTTCTGTTCTCTCTCTCTTTCTGTTTTCTCTCTCTGTTCTCTCTCTTTCTGTTCTCTCTCTTGCTGTTCTCTCTCTCTGTTCTCTCTCTCTGTTCTCTCTCTCTTTCTGTTCTCTCTCTGTTCTCTCTCTCTGTCTTTCTGTTCTCTCTGTTTTCTTTCTGTTCTCTCTCTCTTTCTGTTTTCTCTCTCTGTTCTCTCTCTTTCTGTTCTCTCTCTTGCTGTTCTCTCTCTCTGTTCTCTCTCTCTGTTCTCTCTCTCTTTCTGTTCTCTCTCTGTTCTCTCTCTCTGTCTTTCTGTTCTCTCTCTGTTTTCTTTCTGTTCTCTCTCTTGCTGTGCTCTCTTGCTGTATTCTGTCTCTCTCTGTTCTGTCTGTTCTCTCTCTCTTTCCATTCACTGTCTTTCTGTTCTCTCTCTCTGCTCTCTCTCTCTTTCTGTTCTCTCTCTCTCTGTTCTCTCTCTCTCTGTTCTCTCCCTCTCTGTTATCTCTCTCTGTTCTCTCCCTCTCTGTTCTCTCTCTCTGTTCTCTCTCTCTGTTCTCTCTCTCTCTGTTCTCTCTCTCTCTCTGTTCTCTCCCTCTCTGTTATCTCTCTCTGTTCTCTCCCTCTCTGTTCTCTCTCTCTGTTATCTCTCTCTGTTCTCTCCCTGTTATCTCTCTCTGTTCTCTCTCTCTCTGTTCTCTCTCTGTTCTCTCTCTCTGTTCTCTCTCTGTTCTCTCCCTGTCTCGACTGTGCAAAGAGTCTTCAATGACTGAATGAGGTCTTTGTCCTACAGGTGGAGGATCTTAATTGGATCAGTCTTTTGTTGCATGAGAATTGTCCTGCACCGCAAGCAATGCTAATGAGCTTCATGTTGTACAGAAACCAATGATGGTTTCAAACCAATCAATGAAAACCCACAGGAACACACAGTTATGTTAACAGTATGGCACCTTTGTGGCCTACTTTTGGCCAGCTAATAGCCTAACCACCAATCAAGAAACGTTATGGAATAAGCCTTTAAATCTGCAGGATTATTTTTGCTGCCACAACACTGGTAAAATGAGGCTCCTAAATGTCCATACTGTAAACAGGGTGGCAGGGTAGCCTAGTGGTTAGAGCGTTGGACTAGTTGCAAGTTCGAATCCCTGAGCTGTTCTTCCCCTGAACAGGCAGTTAACCCACTGTTCCCAGGCTGTCATTGAAAATAAGAATTTGTTCTTAACTGACTTGCCTAGTTAAATAAAGGTAAAAAAAAAACACATGAATATGAATGATGTGGTAAATAGGACTGGTGGAGTTATATCACACATGCAGTGAACACAGACAAATGGAAATGTCTGCTCTACTCAAAATTACAACCAACTAATTGCATCATTACCACAAAAACGGAAGAGGTGAGTAGAAGGAGGGAAAAAGTAAAGAACTTGTCTGTCATCCCTGCATTTAAAGACAGTAAATGTTTAAAGAAAATTTTATGGATAAAAAATAGACCAATTTCATTTTAAGGACCCAAACATTGACAGCTGTGCCATATAACTTGCAAAATAGATTTCCATAGCACATGGTTTTTATTTATCGACACAAAACAACATCTGATTCAAATCTTCAACTTTTTTATATTTAAATTATTATACAAAATTCTTGCCACCAATAGAATGTTAAATGTATATGGGGGAGACAATGTTCCCAGCTCTGCAGATTCTGCTGTGAGGAGGCAGAGTCATTAGATCAGTTATTTTTGGTACTGTCCATTTGTAGCACATTTTGGGTCGCAGGTCCAGGGAATGGCTGAAGAATTGCAACACTTGCCTGGAACTAACGCTGCAGATAGCAATACTGGGTGATTTGAAAAGTCACAATCAATCAATTAATAATATTAAAAAAATGCTTTTTTTCTTTCATTTTACAATCTGTATAAGCTATGAGAATGGAAAGGTTCAGTACTTTTGTGAAACATCACAGTGGGACAGTTGAGATGGGGAAATGGAGCTGGGACTGGGATGGTGTTAAGAGACAGATGGGAGGGGTTGAATGGAGCTGGGACTGGATGGTGTTAAGAGATGGATGGGAGGGGTTGAATGGAGCTGGGACTGGATGGTGTTAAGAGATAGATGGGAGGGGTTGAATGGAGCTGAAGGGTGGACTGGATGGTGTTAAGAGATAGATGGGAGGGGTTGAGGGAGCTGAAGGGTGGGACTGGATGGTGTTGCTGATAGATGGGAGGGGTTGAGGGTAGCTGAAGGGTGGGACTGGATGGTGTTAAGAGATGGATGGGAGGGGTTGAATGGAGCTGAAGGGTGGGACTGGATGGTGTTAAGAGATAGATGGGAGGGTTGAGGGTTGAAGGGTGGGACTGGATGGTGTTAAGGGGTGATAGATGGGAGGGGTTGAGGGTAGCTGAAGGGTGGGACTGGATGGTGTTAAGAGATAGATGGGAGGGTTGAATGGAGCTGAAGGATGGGACTGGATGGTGTGAAGAGATAGATGGACTGGGGGTTGAGGGTAGCTGAAGGGTGGGACTGGATGGTGTTAAGAGGATGGGAGGGGGTTGAATGGAGCTGAAGGGTGGGACTGGATGGTGTGGAAGGGTTGAAGATAGATGACTGGATGGTGGTTGAGGGTAGCTGAGGGTGGGACTGGATGGTGTTAAGAGAGATAGATGGGAGGGGTTGAGGGAGCTGAAGGGTGGGACTGGATGGGTGAAGAGATAGATGGGAGGGTTGAATGGAGCTGAAGGGTTGGACTGGATGGTGTTAAGAGATAGATGGGAGGGTTGAATGGAGCTGGGACTGGATGGTGTTAAGAGATAGATGGGAGGGTTGAATGGAGCTGAAGGGTGGGACTGGATGGTGTTAAGAGATGGATGGGAGGGTTGAATGGAGCTGAAGGGTGGGACTGGATGGTGTTAAGAGATGGATGGGAGGGTTGAATGGAGCTGAAGGGTGGGACTGGATGGTGTGAAGAGACAGATGGGAGGGTTGAATGGAGCTGAAGGGTGGGACTGGATGGTGTTAAGAGATGGATGGGAGGGGTTGAATGGAGCTGAAGGTGGGACTGGATGGTGTTAAGAGATGGATGGGAGGGGTTGAATGGAGCTGAAGGGTGGGACTGGATGGTGTTAAGAGACAGATGGGAGGGTTGAATGGAGCTGAAGGGTGGGACTGGATGGTGTTAAGAGATGGATGGGAGGGTTGAATGGAGCTGAAGGGTGGGACTGGATGGTGTTAAGAGATAGATGGGAGGGGTTGAATGGAGCTGAAGGGTGGGACTGGATGGTGTTAAGAGATAGATGGGAGGGTTGAATGGAGCTGAAGGGTGGGACTAATAACAACAAGATACCAATGTAAAGCATACGGGATCTGTAAAATGTATATATGTTCATAACTTTTTGTGAAATATCACAGTTGCAAATAGAAATCAAACTGGATGGATATCAGAAATAGAGGAAGGACTAAGAACAAACAAGAGAGAACTATTGTACAATAGATTGTGTCTGTAAAATGTAAAATATGTATAAACTGACGGTAGAAGGCAGTTAACCACTGTTCCTAGACCAGTTAACCCACTGTTCCTAGACCAGTTAACCCACTGTTCCTAGGCCAGTTAACTCACTGTTCCTAGACCAGTTAACCCACTGTTCCTAGACCAGTTAACCCACTGTTCCCTAGACCAGTTAACCCACTGTTCCTAGACCAGTTAACCCACTGTTCCTAGACAGTTAACCCACTGTTCTAGACCAGTTAACCCACTGTTCCTAGACCAGTTAACCCACTGTTCCTAGACCAGTTAACCCACTGTTCCAAGACCAGTTAACCCACTGTTCCTATACCAGTTAACCCACTGTTCCTAGACCAGTTAACCCACTGTTCCTAGACCAGTTAACCCACTGTTCCTAGACCAGTTAACCCACTGTTCCTAGACCAGTTAACCCTGTTCCTAGACCAGTTAACCCACTGTTCCTAGACCAGTTAACCCACTGTTCCTAGACCAGTTAACCCACTGTTCCTAGACCAGTTAACCCCACTGTTCCTAGACCAGTTAACCCACTGTTCCTAGGCCAGTTAACCCACTGTTCCTAGACCAGTTAACCCACTGTTCCTAGACCAGTTAACCCACTGTTCCTAGACCAGTTAACCCATGTTCCTAGACCAGTTAACCCACTGTTCTAGACCAGTTAACCCACTGTTCCTAGACCAGTTAACCCACTGTTCCTATACCAGTTAACCCACTGTTCCTAGACCACACTGTTCCTAGACCAGTTAACCCACTGTTCCTAGACCAGTTAACCCACTGTTCCTAGACCAGTTAACCCACTGTTCCTAGACCAGTTAACCAACTGTTCCTAGACCAGTTAACCCACTGTTCCTAGACCAGTTAACCCACTGTTCCTAGACCAGTTAACCCACTGTTCCTAGGCCAGTTAACCCACTGTTCCTAGGCCAGTTAACCCACTGTTCCTAGGTCAGTTAACCCACTGTTCATAGGCCAGTTAACCCACTGTTCCTAGGCCAGTTAACCCACTGTTCCTAGGCCAGTTAACCCACTGTTCCTAGGCCGTCAAATAAGAATTTGTTCTAACTGACTTGCCTAGTTAAATAAAGGTTAAAAAAAACAAGTCACATTGGCCATTGATGGGACAGTAACTATAGATGAGAACCAGATGAAGAAACCCACTACAACAACATGGACTCCTTTAATGAACAGGGAAGTCACATTGGCCATTGATGGGACAGTAACTATAGATTAGAACCAGATGAAGAAACCCACTACAACAACATGGACTCCTTTAATGAACAGGGAAGTCACATTGGCCATTGATGGGACAGTAACTATAGATTAGAACCAGATGAAGAAACCCACTACAACAACATGAACTCCTTTAATGAACAGGGAAGTCACATTGGCCATTGATGGGACAGTAACTATAGATTAGAACCAGATGAAGAAACCCACTACAACAACATGAACTCCTTTAATGAACAGGAAGTCACATTGGCCATTGATGGGACAGTAACTATAGATTAGAACCAGATGAAGAAACCCACTACAACAACATGAACTCCTTTAATGAACAGGGAAGTCACATTGGCCATTGATGGGACAGTAACTATAGATTAGAACCAGATGAAGAAACCCACTACAACAACATGGACTTAATGAACAGGGAAGTCACATTGGGAGTCTCTGTTTGAATGGACTGAGTAGTTCATTAAATAGGATGAGATATCGTGCCTTCTCTACAGTGACTCCTGTTGGTGCAACAGCTGCTAGTGTCTGTCTCTGTATTAAACCAGCTCGCTGATGCTAAGTTACATGATATAACCTGTTGATTCCAAACGTTTCTACATTTACTTTACTATATTTGTCCTCTAAAAATTGGATTGTAAGAAAATACGGGTCTTCATGAGCTGTCATTTAGATGTATAAAATGTTTGTGTCCTTGCCACAAAAGCCTTGATGGATTCCGTTGTCTTACCACCTCTGTCTCAATTCTCAATCTCAGCAACTTGTAGTGATTCTCCTCTCAGGCGATAATCATTCTCTTACACTCACATGTTACCTGTCAGATATTTGAGGGATCTCATCGAGCGTGGAAGAGTAGAGCATCAGAGACAGGAAAACACACCTGTATCCCCCCGCTGGGATTTCACCACACCTGGCGCCGCTACGCTACAGCATGCAGCCGTTACCATTCTACCGCCCACCTCCTGCCTTCCTCCGCCTCCTGTCTCCTGCCTTCCGCCTGCCTCCTGCCTTCCTCCTGCCTTCCGCCTGCCTCCTGCCTCCTGCCTCCTGCCTCCTGCCTCCTGCCTCCTGCCTCCTGCCTCCTGCCTCCTGCCTGCCTCCTGCCTCCTGCCTGCCTCCTGCCTCCTGCCTGCCTCCTGCCACCTGCCTCCTGCCTCCTGCCTCCTGCCTCCTGCCATCCTCCGCCTCCTGCCTCCTGCCTATCATGCCTCCTGCCTCCTGCCTACCCACCTGCCTCCTGCCTCCTGCCTCCTGCCTCCTGCCTCCTGCCATCCTCCGCCTCCTGCCTCCTGCCTACAGTCACATGCCTCCTGCCTCCTGCCTGCCTCCTGCCTCCTGCCTCCTGCCTCCTGCCTGCCTCACTGCCTCCTGCCTCCTGCCTCCTGCCTCCTGCCTCTGCCATCCTCCGCCTCCTGCCTCCTGCCCCTACCGCATGCCTCCTGTCTCCTGACTACCCGCCTGCCTCCTGCCTACCACCTGCCTCCTGCCTACCACCTGCCTCCTGCCTCCTGCCTCCTGCCTCCTGCCTCCTGCCACCACCACCTGCCTCCTGCCCACCACCTGCCTCCTGCCTACCACCTGCCTCCTGCCTCCTGCCTCCTGCCTCCTGCCTCCTGCCTCCTTCCTCCTCTCCTGCCTCCTGCCTCCTGCCTCCACCTGCCTCCTGCCTCCTGCCTCCTTCCTGCCTCCTGCCTCCCCTGCCTGCCTCCTGCCTGCCTCCTGCCTCCTGCCTCCTGCCTCCTGCCTCCTGCCTCCTGCCATCCTCCGCCTCCTGCCTCCTGCCTACCGCATGCCTCCTGTCTCCTGACTACCCGCCTGCCTCCTGCCTCCTGCCTACCACCTGTCTCCTGCCTACCGCATGCCTCCTGCCTCCTGCCTACCACCTGCCTCCTGCCTACCACCTGCCTCCTGCCTCCTGCCTCCTGCCTCCTGCCTCCTGCCTCCTGCCTCCTGCCTCCTGCCTACCACCTGCCTCCTGCCTCCTGCCTACCACCTGCCTCCTGCCTCCTGCCTACCACCTGCCTCCTGCCTCCTGCCTCCTGCCTCCTGCCTCCTGCCTCCTGCCTCCTGCCTTCCTCCTGCCTCCTGCCTTCCTCCTGCCTCCTGCCTCCTTCCTTCCGCATGCCTCCTGTCTCCTGACTACCGCCTGCCTCCTGCCTACCACCTGCCTCCTGCCTACCACCTGCCTCCTGCCTCCTGCCTCCTGCCTCCTGCCTCCTGCCCACTACCACCTGCCTCCTGCCTACCTCCTGCCTCCTGCCTCCTGCCTCCTGCCTCCTGCCTCCTGCCTCCTGCCTCCTGCCTCCTGCCTGCCTCCTGCCTCCTGCCTACCACCTGCCTCCTGCCTCCTGCCTCCTGCCTGCCTCCTGCCTCCTGCCTGCCTCCTGCCTCCTGCCTGCCTCCTGCCTCCTGCCTCCTGCCTCCTGCCTCCTGCCATCCTCCGCCTCCTGCCTCCTGCCTGCCGCATGCCTCCTGTCTCCCTGACTACCGCCTGCCTCCTGCCTCCTGCCTCCTGCCTACCACCTGTCTCCTGCCTACCGCATGCCTCCTGCCTCCCTGCCCTACCACTGCCTCCTGCCACTGCCTGCCTCCTGCCTCCTGCCTCCTGCCTCCTGCCTCCTGCCTCCTGCCTACCACCTGCCTCCTGCCTCCTGCCTACCACCTGCCTCACTGCCTCCTGCCTGCCACCTGCCTCCTGCCTCCTGCCTCCTGCCTCCTGCCTCCTGCCTTCCTCCTGCCTCCTGCCTTCCTCCTGCCTCCTGCCTCCTTCTTCCGCATGCCTCCGCCTGCACGCCTCCTGCCTTCCGCATGCCTCCTGCCTTCCGCATGCCTCCTGCCTTCCATGCCTCCTGCCTACCGCCTGCCTGCCTTCCATGCCTCCTGCCTGCATGCCTCCTGCCTTCCTTGCCTCCTGCCTTCCACCTGCCTCCTGCCTTAGTTACCTCCTGCCTACCGCCTGCCTCCTGCCTTCCCATCCTCCTGCCTCCTGCCTCCTCCTGCCTCCTGCCTTCCTCCTGCCTCCTGCCTCCTGCCTTCCGCATGCCTCCTGCCTACCGCCTGCCTCCTTCCTTCCGCATGCCTCCTGCCTACCGCCTGCCTCCTGCCTTCCGCATGCCTCCTGCCTTCCGCATGCCTCCTGCCTACCGCCTGCCTCCTTCCTTCCGCATGCCTCCTGCCTTCCGCATGCCTCCTGCCTACCGCCTGCCTCCTTCCTTCCGCATGCCTCCTGCCTTCCGCATGCCTCCTGCCTACCGCCTGCCTCCTTCCTTCCGCCTGCCTCCTTCCTTCCGCATGCCTCCTGCCTACCGCATGCCTCCTTCCTTCCGCATGCCTCCTGCCTACCGCCTGCCTACCGCATGCCTCCTGCCTACCGCCTGCCTCCTTCGCATGCCTCCTGCCTACCGCCATGCCTCACCTACCGCCACTGCCTACCGCATGCCAGATTCGTGGTTCAGTAGAGTATCCCACAACTCAAAGTAAGTATGCAACAATATGGGGTTGAGCCCTAAACAGCCCTATTCCCTATACTGGTGCACTGCTTTTGACCAGAGCCCTATGGTACCTATTCCCCTATTCCTATAGTACACTAGGGCCCATGGGACCCTGGTTAAAGTAGTGCACTATTTAGAATAGGGTGCCATAGTGCTCTGGTCTGAAGTAGTGCTATATAGGGAATAGGGTGCCATTTGGGATGTAGTCTCTGTCTGAGCTTTAATACCTGACTTTATTCTAGTGTAAAAATCTTAACGTTACTTTGGTGAAACCGTTATAATTTATAATATAATTTAATTGGCTGTTCAGGGCATTTAAATGTAATACAATGTAATCGTGGTATTGGAGTGTTTCTGCTTTCTACATACATCTACAGTAGAGATATGATGTATTCCCAAGGCTGCTGTGTTCACAATGTATCCAGACGTAGATATGATATAGATCAAACGATCTACTTCTCTTCTCAGGAAGCGTCAT
>NW_026281904.1:0-20672 GCF_023373465.1 Oncorhynchus keta
TCTGCATCTGTCCTCGTGCTCCTTGACTTCAGTGCCACTTTTGACACCATCAATCACCACATCCTTTTAAATATATTGGAAACCCTAATTGGTCTACACAGACAAGTTCTGGCCTGGTTTCTGGTCTGGATGCTATCTGTTGGAAAGATATCACTTTGTCTCGGGGGATGGTTTGTTCTCTGACAAATCAATTGTACGTTTGTGTTCCTCATTTGTTCCGTTTTAGGACCACTATTGTTTTCACTATATATTCTACCTCTTGGTGATGTCATTCGGAAACACTTTCAATGCTATGCGGACAACACACAGCTGTACATTTCGATGATACATGGTGAAGCCCCAAAATTCCCTACCCTGGAAGCCTGTGTTTCAGACATAAGTGGTACTTTTAAACTCAGACAAAATAGAGATGCTAGTTCTAGTTCACAAGAAACAAAGAGATCTGCTCTTTGATCTGACAATTAATCTTGATTGTTGTACAGTCGCCTCAAATAAAACTAAACGACCTCGGCATTGTTCTGGACCCTGGTCTCTCTTTTGACAAACAAAAACATTTAAGGGGAAGCATTGTTCCATCTTTGTAACATTGCAAAAAATCAGAAAGGTTTGGTCCAGAAATTCTGCAGAAAAGCTAATCCATGCTTTTGTCACTTCTAGATTTGACTACTGCAATGCTCTACTCTCCGGCTCCCTGGATAAAGCACAAAATAAACTTCAGTTAGTGTTAAATACAGCTGCTAGAATCTTGACTAGAACCAAAAAATGTGATCATATTACTCCAGTGTTAGCGTCTTTACACTGGCTTCCTGTTAAGGCTAGGGCTGATTTCAAGGTTTTACTGCTAACCTACAAAGCATTACATGGACTTGCTACTACCCATCTCTCCGATTTGGTCCTGCCGTACATAACTATACGTACGCTTCGGTTACAATACGCAGGCCTCCTTATTGCCTCATGTTTCTGGAGGCAGGGCTTTCTTCTATAGAGCTCAAATGTAATGGAATTGTCGGCCTATCCATGTGAGAGATGCAGACTCGGTCTTGACATTTAAGTCTTTACTGAAGACTCATCTCTTCAGTAGTAGGTCCTATGATTGAGTGTCGTCTGGCCAAGGGGTGCGAAGGTGAACGGCAAGGCAATGGAATGACAAACCACCTTTGCTGTCTCTGCCTGGGTGGCTCCCGTCTCTGGGATTCTTTGCCTCGGACCCTATTACGGGGGCTGAGTCACTGTCTTACTAGTGCTCTTCCATGCCGAGGGGCGTGTTACATCCTGCCAGGCATTTCTGTGCTACAGTATACTCAACTTGAGTGGGTTGAGTCACTGGACTTGATACTCCTGTCCAGTCTTCTGCTCCCTCGGGCTTGTGCCGGTGGATGAGCTCTTTGTGAACAATACTCAAGACTTGTCTCAGGCTAGAAAAGTTGGTCTGTTGATATCCCTCCAGTGGTGTTGAGGCTGTGCTTCGGCAAAGTGGGTGGGATTATATCCTGCCTGGTTGGCCCTATTCGGGGGTATCGTCGGTTGGGGCCACAGTGTGCACCGACCCCCCCCCTTCTCAACCTCCAGTATCTATGCTGCAATAGTGCTGGGGGGGGCCTACCTATCTGGTGAAATTATTCCGTCTTATCTGGTGTCCTGTGTGAACATAAATATGTTCCCTCTAATTCGCTCTCCCTCCTCCTGGAGGGCCTGAGCCCTACTGTAGCACCATGCCCCAGGACTACCTGGCCTGATGACTCCTGGCTGTCCCCAGTCCAGGTAGTTGTGCTGCGGCAGAACAGTTGGAACCCTGACCTGTTCACCGTATGTAGTACTCCCCCCTCTATGGGTACTCCTGAGGTGCTGACCTGTTGCACCCATCCTCTAAAACCCCTGTGATTGTTATTTGACCCTATGAATATCATCTATGAACAACGATCTGGCCTTAATGAATGGCCATGTCCTCTAATAATCTGCACCCGGCACAGCAGGAAGAGGACTGGTCACCCCTCAGAGCCTGGATCCACTCTAGGTTTCTTCCTAGGGAGTTTTTTCATTATTGAATTTAACATTTATTTGACTAGGCAAGTCAGTTAAGAACAAATTCTTATTTACAATTACGGCCTACAATTTCCTAGCCACCTTGCTTCTACATCTGCATTGCTTGTTGTTTGGGGTTTTAGGCTGAGTTTCTGTATAAGCACCTTGTGACATCTGCTGATGTAAAAAGGGGCTATATAAATACATTTGCTTGATTTATTGATTGATTGATGAGTGAAAGAGACAAACAAATATAATATCCCCAAGACATGCTAACCTCTCACCATTACAAAAACAGGAGAGATTAGCATTTATTTACAATACATACAATACAATCCATAATACATTGTTCACCATTCATTTCTATTGGACACAAAATAATCTCAAACCCAAAACAAATTCATCCAACACCTTTTTAGAGTCACAAGCTCTAAATGGTTCATCCAATATGGATGACAATACCATCAAATTAAAGCTGACAGTCTGTACTTTAACCTCATAGTCATTGTTTGATTTTAAATCCAAACTTATGGAGTATATTGCCAAAAGAAGACAAAATGCTTCACTGTCACAATAATTACGGAGGGCACCCTGTGTTCTGCATGTTCATTTATGACTGTGATTTACAACCACTCTACTTTTCAAGTCTTGTACGAAGTTCTCATTTCTCCCACAGTCATAACTAACTGTGCCACCTTCTAACTACAATGCCTACTGACGTGTATTGTCTAACTAAACTAAACTGCCCTGTTCCTTCCTGTTGAATAACCCTGGTAGAAAACACCTTTTATTCAGTCTGTCAAGAGGAACATCAGGGCTGTATTGTATAGTTAAACCCTGTTTCTCTCCCACATTCTGTAACTCTCACACTCTACCCCCTCGGGCACTATAGAGTTTAAAGATCCTATGACTCACTGCCAGCGTAGGTTCCACAGCCATGGCTCTGTTCCATTGTTATTATGTGTACATGGTCAGGACTGGTTTCTGCGGTTTCTGTTTATGCCCCACAGCTATTGGCTTGCCTGGCCACACCCTACCTGACCCAGAAAGGACTCTGACTATAAGCCTATAGAGGCACCTTTGATCTACAACTGTAGGTAGGTCAAACAGAATACACATTTTTAAAAGAGTAACAATGTTTGCTCCGAGTCTAAATTATAGTTCAGGTGTAATGGCTCACTGTCTGTATTCTTTTTATTCATTAAAGTACTGTCAAAGGGATTACTACCAGTTACTGCATTCAGGGTTATGTTATAGCTTTTATAGCAATGAGTCACATTCATTCAATGAGTCACATTCTGAAGTAATAAATGGACATTTGATTACACACAACAGTACTATTGACAGTTATTTAGTATTTCAATCGTTTTAATTATGGTGTGGCGTACAGTACCTCGTCATTTTGCACATGGTATCACACGCACGCAGTGGATGAAAGCGAAATACATCTGGATGCAATGGAATTACGCATCACATGCTGTTGAGTGCAAACAGAACTAGATAGCACTGTGAATGTGAATACAAATCTAAATTCAAATCAACAAGGAGGGAGTTAGAGCTCTATTCAATCTGTATTGAGGAAGTTCCGTGTTACCGCGTGCTTGAAATTGAAAGGCAATGTTCCGGGGCGTTAGCAGAGACTGCACTCACGGTAAACGCTGCATATGTCGGCTCAATCTGAAATGACCTTATTGCTCAGTCTGTAACGCTTCAGCAATACAGATTGAATGAATAGAACCCGTAGTCTGTGAGATAAAAGTACAATAAAGCTTGGCATAAGGGTTTCAGATCAACGTGCTGCAGAGTACAAAATATAGACTCAAACGAATACAGAACACACAGATCTTCCCACAATCATTGTTTGCTTTCGTGGCACATGAATAAACCCTATTCTTTATTAGAATGCACCACTGCTGGAACACCGACAGGACTATTTATATGGTTGAACATTGACTTCCATATGTCTTTCTGTTTGTATAATGACACTTGAGGTGGGATGACAAATACAGTCATGACAGAGACAGCCATGACAGAGACAGCCATGACAGAGACAGTGAAGCTAAAAGACAGCCACGACAGAGACAGCCACGACAGAGACAGCCACGACAGAGACAGCCATGATAGAGACAGCCATGACAGAGACAGTGAAGCTAAAAGACAGTCATGACAAAGACAGTCATGCTTGAACTATTATAAGCCAGGGAGAAAGTGAATGCAAGTTATTCATTAACATTGATGTAGATTACCAGGTTATAGACATACTGTAGTTGTATGTAGGGCTGTGGCCGTCATGACACGATAGCCGGTTGTGTCCGCCAAAAGCGGCCAATCTCCGCGATAACTAGCCATTCATTAACATAAAAGCGTTTAGCATCTCAGGCCTCCATACAGCTCAGGCTGCTGATGTGCGCTTTTGCAGCATCTACAAAAGTTGTTTTTTATGTAAATCAATTGAATATACACACCACACTATAAATCCATTATTTATTTTAGGGCAGAAACAATATGATATGAAGAAAATGTATTTCAGAAGAACAGAACATGAGTTGGCCTACTATAATTTGTAAGTCGCTCTGGATAAGGCGTCCAAATGCTTAAATGTAAATGTTAAATATGTTCTCTGGCTATGTGCCATGCCATAGGCTGTAGGCCTGTTCATTTAACAGACAAGATATCCTTATGCTCCCGAGTGGCGCAGCAGTCTAAGGCACTGCATCCCAGTACTAGAGGCGTCACTACAGACACCCCTGGTTTGAATCCAGGCTGTATCCTGACTTGGCCGTGATTGGGGTCCCCACAGGGGACGCACAATTGGCCCAGCGTTGTCCCGGGTTTGACCCGTGGGCCGTCATTGTAAATAAGAATTTGTTCTTAGAGGGACAATACAGCTCTGAGTAACAGGCCATTAGCCACCTGATGGTCATTAGCGGTTGGTACTACTAACACATGTCCAGATTGCATAAGAGGACATTACCGTGACTCAGCAGTAACACAGAATTTTTACTGCAGTCATGACTCACGAGCTAATACTGCCCTAGGTGCATGTATGTCACATAGAAAAGTGATTTTTATGCAAGTTAACACCTTACTTGTGTTGCGATCATCAGTCTGTCAGTCAGTCACAAGGACACACCCTGCTCTGAATGCAACATGAGGTTGATCATGTGAACAGCAAAGCCACACCCAGATCTACGGTTGTTTCTACTTGCAGAGAATACAATAGAAAGTGAATTGGGGAGGGTTTGTACCATGAATTAGTAAAACAAGTCTGTATAAAGATACAAACGTTCACTTAAAAGCTGAAGGAGGATCTATAATATATATATATATATATATATATATACACATACATACAACTAGCTTCATGTTTTAATATTCTCCTAACTCAAACTGGTATTGAGCCCAAAGTCGCCGTCATCCTCCAAATACAATGACAAACACCCAATTGGAGACTCATCAGAGGAGGAGGGAAGGGCCATCCTACTTAGTCAATTTCATAAAAATACTGAAACATTTTAAAAACTATACTAAATTATTCCACATCACCAAATAACTGATTACAACACACTACTTTTTGCATTGAAGGTCTGTAGTAGCCTCAACAACACTCACTGGGGTAGCACAATGGTGGTAGCATTTTCACCTCCTCTGGAACGTGACTTCAATTTTAGAATCAGGCTCATGGTTCTCAACACTTCTTCATACTCACACAAATATTATAGCTCATTCTGGGACTTCTTCCAACCTACCGAGCTCTTGCTGCGCGACGCACTGTCCACCCAATCAAAGGATCAGAGAATGAATCTAGTCTTTGGCTTGCATAAGCTACAGATCAGCTAGCACTGCAGTTCATAAAATCTTAATTAGTTGACTCCAAAGACTGTCGTTGAACCATTTTGAAAAAATGAATTTCTTCAAATTTAAGGGAAGCAGGAGAGAGATATATATATTTAGTTGTATTTTTTTAAAACTTACTTAGCCTACTCAACGGAGAATCCCTATAACTATGTTAGTATCTATCAAATACGACATAACCTGAAAGGCCACTCAACAAGGAAGCCACTGCTCCAAAAAAACGCCATAAAAAAAGCCAGACTACGGTTTGCAACTGCACATGGGGACAAGATGGGTACTTTTTTGGAAAATGTCCTCTGGTCTGATGAAACAAAAAATAGAACTGTTTGGCCATAATGACCATTGTTATGTTTGGAGGAAAAAGGGGGCTTGCAAGCTTGAGAACACCATCCCAACCGTGTATCACGTAGATTGCTAGCATCATGTTGTGGGGGTGCTTTTGCAGGAGGGACTGGTGCACTTCACAAACTAGATGGAAACACGAGGGAGGAACATTATGTGGATATATTGAAGCAACATCTCAAGACATCAGTCAGGAAGTTAAAGCTTGGTCGCAAATGTGTCTTCCAAATGGACAATGACCCCAAGCATATGTAACAGTACTCTTCTGGCGTTGTGTACATCAGTCATCGACACGGAACTCCAATATGTAGCACCAATCATGTAGCTTTATTCTGATAAGAACGACACAAAATTGCACGTCATGCAATGCCCGTCTCACCATCCAACTCTGCACTCACGCACGCTGGTTTGGTGCTTGTTCACTGGGGGCAGTTACCAAAATAATACAATTACAATATACAATATAATATCTTTAACAATGTACCTGATAAGAACGACACAAAATTGCACGTCATGCAATACCCGTCTCACCATCCAACTCTGCACTCACGCACTGTACAAAATATATGAACCCCCCACCAGACACAGTAGAGTTGCTAACTAATACTAGGGAATTCTCTACAACAAAATGCACAACAAATATTCTCCAAAAACCGCTGCATCTTATGTGTGATGTTTGAATAACATTTACGAACTATTTGATATAAATTGTACATTTAAATCATCACTTGGGAGCATAAAATCACTTTTGACGTACGGTGCTTTGCAACTGGTAACAACTTACCGCTGGTTTGGTGCTTGTTCACTGGGACGATTCTAACTGGAACATCCCCCTCGTAAGCAGCTACGCAAACCAGCCAAAAAGATGCCATGTTGAGTCGGTGAAGGCAAGACAAACTCAAACCAAAAACCCATTGGCTTAACAATAAAGTGGCAAGGGGAATCACCAATATAACCCTGTTACACATACTTCCAAAGTTGTGGCAAAATGGCTTAAGGACAACAAGGTCAAGGTATTGGAGTGGCCATCACAAAGCCCTGACCTAATCCCATAGAAGATGTGTGGTCAGAACTGAAAAAGCATGTGCGAGCAGAGGCCTACAAACCTGACTCAGTTACACCTGCTCTGTCAAGAGGAATGGGCCAAAATTCACCCAACTTATTGTGGGAAGCTTGTGGAAGGCTACCCGAAATGTTTGACCCAAGTTACACAATTTAAAGGCAATGCTACCAATTACTAATTGAGTGTATGTAAACTTCTGATCCACTGGGAATGTGATGAAAGATATAAAGCTGAAATAAATCACTCTACTATTATTCTGACATTTCAAAAATAAAGATAAAGTGGTGATCCTAACTGACCTCTGACGAGACATTTTTACTAGGATTACATTTCAGGAATTGTGAAAAATTGAATTTAAATGTATTTGGCAAAGGTGTATGTAAAACTTCCGACTTCAACTGTAATATATGTATATATATAATGCACTAGGCCTTTACGATTCCTGTATGAGTGGAGCAGAGCAAAATAGTCGTATAACAGGGAGAAATTCAGCACCACCACCCCAAAACATCTTTCTGCGGCCATGGTAAGTGGTTATGGTAGGTGTGGCTTGAAAAGGTTTAAACTTGGTCACAAACACTAAAGTCCACCATTGAAGAAAAAAGGTGAGAGTAGGAGAGTTTGTAGATGTGAGGTGAATTATACAACAAGCAAAGTGATGTTTGTATGTGGCTGCTATTAAAAAAACTGTATGTCGGGTGATCAGGGTGAATTCTTTCCACCGACTCTGTTGAAAAACGTTTATTAAACAGAAGCAAATGGAACGAAACCGGGATAAACCTACCAGAATGTCAAATAGAAAATCTTGTTTGCAACTGTTTGATAAACGATTACACCTCGAGCAGCTGGAAAAATGTTTGTATCTGTCACGTTCTTCAAAATGAACGGACCAAAGGCGCAGCGTGCATTGAGTTCAACATATTTTTAATACAAAGTAAAACTAGAAACAAAACTTAAAGTCCGTGAATACATAGTGCCCAAACTAACAAACAATATCCCACAAAGCAGGTGGGCGATAGGGCTTCCTAAATATGATCCCCAATTAGAGGCAACGATTACCAGCTGCCTGAAATTGGGAGCCATACAAAACCAACAACATAGAAATACACATTCTAGAACACCTCCCTAGTCACTCTGACCTAAACCACTATAGAGAATCCAAGGGCTCTCTATGGTCAGGGCGTGACAGTATCATGTAGTAGCCTAAACCTATCCATGTTACATTGGAGCTATGTGAATGGAAGATGAATGACAGTCATCCAAGATGCTGTAATAGAAATAAGGCCATGCTCATTAAAAAAAAAAAAAACGGCCTCCATAATCTTAAACGGCACTGACCGTCACTGGAACAATTAAGTAAAGGTCTGTTTTTGTTATGGTCTAAGCACTTTGTTGTGGTATAATAGCATCCTGATCATATTTGATGAGGTGAAGCATCTCCTTTTGCAGGTCTATTTGACTGTCCTACATATTGTATAAAAGGAGCCTCCACGTCCTACTTGATACAGCCCAACACTTCTGGAGCTGCTTACCAGTATAACGATGACTCACCATGAACTCCAGAATCAAGAGGCAGCTCTTTTGCACAGCGGAGTAAATCTAATTCCTCAATGAATTCTTAACATAAAGCATTTTACTAACATTGACTGATACAATAGACCCTAGCCTGTTACGTAAACTCATGGGAGTTTAACTTACTCAAACATATTCTCGGAGCAGAAAGGATTATGATTGGTTGCGTCAGGGCAACCAATGAAAAGGGGAAGGAGGCGGAATACCAAACTGAGAGCAGACTGGAATAGACTTGTCACATGATGGGATTCGAAAACATTTCAGGGGAAAAGAGGAGGGAAGAAGAGGAAGAAGAACATTCTGCAGGAGCAAGCAGCAAGAAAGCTAAAGTTAGTTAGTTAAAATCTTATTTTCTAAGTGTGTTAGCTAGCTCAACAGTTTTAGCCTTAGTTTACTAAACTAGCTTGCTAGTAAACAATTTAAGCCTACAGCCAGCCTAACTAGCCAGCTAAATACAGTGCATTCAGAATGTGTTCAAACCCCTTGACTTTTTTCACATTTTTGTTACGTTAAAGCCTTATTCTAAAATGGATTAAATAGTTTTTCCCCCATATCAATCTACACACAATATCCCATAATGCCAAAAGCAAAAATAAAGTTTTTTTTTTAAATGTTAGGAAATGTATTTAAAATAAAATATATCACATTTACATAAGTATTCATTCCCTTTACTCAGTACTTTGTTGAAGCACCTTTATCAGCGATTACAGCCTCGAGTCTTCTTAGGTATGATGCTACAGCTATTTTCAGGTTTCTCCAGAGATTTCCGATCAGGTTCAAGTCCGGGCTCTGAATATCTGTCCTTCTGGAAGCTTCTCCCATCTCCACAGAGGAACTCTGAGGCTCTGTCAGAGTGACCATCGGGTTCTTAGTCACCACCCTGACCAAAGCCCTTCTCCCTCGATTGCTCAGTTTGGCAATCGAGGAGAAGCTCTAGGAAAAGTCTTGGTGGTTCCAAACCCCTTCCATTTAAGAATGATGGAGGCCACTGTGTTCTTGGGGACCTTCAATGGTGCAGACATTTTTGGTACCCTTCCCAAATAAGTGCTTTTTGGTGCCCTTCCCTTTCTCAACTTATCACAGGGTGGACTCCAATCAAGTTGTAGAAACATCTCAAGGATGATCAATTGAAACCTAGTCAGGATGCAGCCGGGCTCAATGTCTCATGTAAAGGTCTGAATATGTAAATATGTTTGTTTTTTTATATACATTTACACAAAATTAAAGCTTTTTTCGCTTTGTAATTATGGGTTTGTGTGGCAGATTAATGAGGGGGGGGAATTATTTAATCAATTTTTGAATAAGGCTGTAATGTAACAAAATGTAGAAAAAAGTCAAGGGGGTCTGAATACTTGAAATGCACTGTATGTTGCTGTTCTAGTATCAGCATAAATGAACAGGGAGCGCTGCTGCTCATGGAACATAACTTTGTTCACCACAGTAGTCTTGCTGCTCTAG
Organism: Oncorhynchus keta; assembly: GCF_023373465.1. Taxonomy (NCBI): domain Eukaryota; kingdom Metazoa; phylum Chordata; class Actinopteri; order Salmoniformes; family Salmonidae; genus Oncorhynchus; species Oncorhynchus keta. The sequence goes on from NW_026281904.1 coordinate 10,313, forward strand.
AACAGATATGTACTGTGTTAACAATGTTGTTGCTTTAGGAGCAGCTCAGGTAAATAGCAGCACTGCTGCTCAGCTATACCTATATTTTGTTGCTCAAGAGGCAGAACTGTACAGTGCTATCCTGATGTTGCTGTTCTAGAAACAGCTCAGTTAAGCTATCAGCGCTGCTGCTCTTCGAACAGAACTTTGTCAACTAGATACTGCTGGGACGGTTGAGCTAACTTGTGCTAATGTGATTAGCATGACGTTGTAAGTAACAAGAAAATTTCCCAGGACATAGACATATTTTATATGGGCAGAAAGCTTAAATTCTTGTTAATCTAGCTACACTGTCCACTTTACAGTAGCTTTTACAGTGAACGAATACCAGCTATTGTTTGGGGAGAGTGGACAGTTATGTACTTCAAAATGTATTAATTGGCCAATTAGGCACATTTGGGCAGACTTGATACAACATTTTGAACAGTAATGCGATGGTTCATCGTATCAGTCTAAAACTTTGCACATACACTGCTAAATTGTGCCTAGAGTCCTATATGATGGCCTTTCTCTTGCATTTCAAATATGAAAAAATCATATGAGTAATCAGGTAGAGATTTTGTGGACTTGATGTTGGTAGTAAATAAGTAGTCAAAACATTTCAGCTTTACTATACAGACTTATCAGTAGAAATCAGGTAGAGTTTTTACTACTTGTTTGTATAGTGAATAAGTTGTCAAAAAGAACATGCAGACTACACCAGGCCTGCGTTTCAAACTCATAAAAGACACACCCTCCTCCACTTACCTCGCCTTATGCCCTTGTGGGAATCCCCGCGGCCATCTCTGCCGTTGGTCCAAATGATTAGCCAAGCAAGGAAGTTGGCAACATAAGCACCTCAGCCCTTGTTTTTGATCGAGTTTGGGAGTGAACAATTATGTTCACTCCGGGCCTGAAACGCCCCATAATTCAATTTGCGATGATTGTACATCCGCTAAGAAGTCAGACAAAACTTAAAACGAACATTAATATGGAGAAGTCAACATATAAGTGTAAGTAAAAATGAATGTAAATAAGTTAGAAATGGTTCTACTAATGCACATGACGACTCAAACACGTATCATAAAAGTAATGATGTTTTTGTTTGGTTGGCTTTTGGAAACGCTAACTTGTGCACGTAACTTTCCCTGACAGCACACTTTTACATTGTAATTTTTGATTTACCTGATATGGGAGGATGGCTAACATTCAATGTCTGTGAATGTGTTGTCTTCTAGCCAAGATATGAAATGGAATCATAATTGACTGTAGCGCATATAAGGCACACACAACAGTTCCATGAGGACTGAGGACACAACCGTGGGTTGAACAAGTTATTTACCTTTATTTAACTAGGCAAGTCAGTTAAGAATAAATTCTTATTTTCAATGACGGCCTAGGAACTGTGGGTTAACTGCCTGTTCAGGGGCAGAAAGACAGATTTTATACTTGTCAGCTCAGGGGTTTGAACTTGCAATCTTCCGGTTACTAGTCCAACGCTCTAAACACTAGGCTACCCTGCCGCCCCTGCTCCTGCCCGGACTGCTCTCCAGGCAGAGCAGTCCAATTAAAATGAATTCATTCTTCTCCCACCCCTTGCCCTGCAAGTGTCAGAAGTGTCCACTTAATTTGAGGGCTGAGGGGAAAGGGTGTGTCTTTTAAGTGTTTGGAATGCAGCCCGGCTCTTCAGTAGTGATCAGTAGAGTTTTGCAGCTTGTGGCTGCACTTCTTGTGCTTGTGACCACAGAAGAAAGACAAAAGAGGAAGTAGTTGGTTGTTGTTAGTTAACTACTGTTTGACCATCCTGAATATAATCATCTTCCACCCTTCATCATCTGGTATTTCACAGCCCTTATACATACTGGCACCATCTGGAAGTTTAACTTTGCTTTACGTTTCAAGTCATTGTTTAGCCGTTGATGTAACTTATGTAGCCTCTGTTTTCATCATGCTAGCTAAAAAGTATGTGTTTTTATGCAAACGTACAGTATTTTCATATTAGTATACTTACCCATTCTTCTTCCCTCTTAAACCATCCTGCTCTAACAGCAGAACTGTCAGTACTGGCCATCAACACAGTCAGTACTCCACATTCCTCTTCCCCCTTTTCCTACATTATTCCCTTTTAATGATGTAAAGTGTGTACTCGTGACCAATGTGAAAATGTACTTAAAATAAACTCTGACTTGACTGCTAATATTATTTCCTGACTTTACTACTAACATTTCATTATTTCGTGACTTTAAAACATACATTATTGAGTTAGTGAAGATCAGAGGACGTATGTTGGGTCGTATTTTTGCTCCAAGATGTGTTACGAGCTGGGACATATCTGGATGGAGTCAGGTGTCAGTGAGGACGCCATGTCTGGACACATCCAGCTCATCATATCGGGGAGACCCTCATGAAAAAGTACTACTGAATTACTACACAAAACCTATTTGTGCAGTAGTGACTATGTAGAGAGCTGTAGAAATGATGTAGTGAATGTGTAGTTTATGCACTACTAAAGATAGACAAGTAGAGTTTTGTAGTTTTCACTAGGAAAACAGTAGTGTTTACAGTACACGCTTGGGAAAAAAGGTGCCATGTAGAACCCAAAAGTGTTATTCGGCTGTCCCCAAAGGAGAACCCTCTTTAGGAACCCTTTTTGGTTCCCTTTCCACAGAGGATTCTACATGGAACCAAAAAAGGGTTCTACTGGACCCAGGGTTCTCCTAAGGGAGGTGATCTTTTAGACTTTTTGTAAGAGTGCTATGTATAGTAATCTAGGTGAGATGTTGTACTACTTGAGTGTTGTAAGTGGTAAATAAGTGGTCCAATGTTTCAACTGCTATCTGAACTTATCAGTAGAAATCAGGTAGAGTTTTTACTACTTGTTTGTATAGTGAATAAGTTGTCAAAAAATAACATGCAGACTACACCAGGGCTGCGTTTCAAACTCATAAAAGACACACCCTCCTTCCACTTACCCTCTCGCCTTATGCCCTTGTGGGAATCCCATCGACCATCTCTGCCGTTGGTCCAAATGATTAGCCAAGCAAGGGAAGTTGGCAACATAAGCACCTCAGCCCTTGTTTTTGATCGAGTTTGCGAGTGGACAATTATGTTCACTCCGGGCCTGAAACAAGCCCCATAATTCAATTTGCGATGATTGTACATCCGCTAAGAAAAGTCGAATAAAACTTAAAGCGAACATTAATATGGAGAAGTCAACATATAAGTGTAGTAAAAATGAATGTAAATAAGTTAGAAATGGTTCTACTATAATGCACACGAAAGCTGACTCAAACACGTATCATAAAAGTAATGATGTTTTGTTTGGTTGGCTTTTGGAAACACTAACTTGTACATAACTTTCCCTGACATCACATTGTAATTTTTGATTTACCTGATATAGTAGGATGGCTAACATTCAATGTCTGCGGATGTGTTGTCTTCTAAGCTCAAGATATAAAATGGAATCATAATTGATTTGTAGCGCATATAAGGCACACACAACAGTTCCATGAGGACACAACCGTGGGTTGAACAAGTTATTTACCTTTATTTAACTAGACAAGTCAGTTAAGAATAAATTCTTATTTTCAATGACGGCCTAGGAACTGTCCGGGTTAACTGCCTGTTCAGGGGCAGAAAGACCGATTTTAAACTTGTCAGCTCAGGGGTTTGAACTTGCAATCTTCCAGTTACTAGTCCAACGCTCTAACCACTAGGCTACCCTGCCGCCCCCTGCCTCCTGCCTGGACTTCTCTCCAGGCAAGAGCAGTCCAATTAAAATGAATTCATTCTTCTCCACCCCTTGCCCTGCAAGTGTCAGAAGTGTCCACTTAATTTGAGGGCTGAGGGGAAAGGGTGTGTCTTTTAAGTGTTTGGAATGCAGCCCGGCTCTTCAGTAGTGATCAGTAGAGTTTGCAGCTTGTGGCTGCACTTCCTGTGCTTGTGACCACAGAAGAAAGACAAAGAAGAAGTAGTTGGTTGTTGTTAGTTAACTACTGTTTGACCATCCTGAATGTAATCATCTTCCACCCTTCATCATCCGGTCTTTCACAGCCCTTATACATACTGCCACCATCTGGAAGTTTAACTTGCTTTTACATTTTTTATGTCATTTCAAAGTCATTGAAATGTTGATGTAACTTATGTAGCCTCTGTTTCACCATGCTAGCTAAAAAGTATGTGTTTTTATGCAAACGTACAGTATTTTCATATTAGTATACTTACCCATTCTTCTTACCTCTTTTGACCTGTTGCCAAGGAGACTCTGAAAGAAAAAGAGAGTCTCACACTCTCGGAGCTCAGATCCAATCATTTTATAACCAACGTTTCAACAGACTTCCTCAGGGTTTAATGACAAACACTGCGGGTCACTAGTTGATATAGTGTCAAAGGACACACACGTGTCTGTAATCACGTCCAGGTTTGGCTTGATTTCATTGGTTGATTTACGAATGTAAATGAAACATATAAAAAGCTTATGAATGAATAACATCCGAACATAGATACAATTGAGCTAAATGGGCCAACGGACATTTACAATGGATAGCAGAATCACAACAATGATATGAATGGCTTCCGATCGAAGTCCACGTTGAGACCTCAGAAAGAAAAGGAGGACCAAGGCATTTCTTCATATAATTCATTCAAATGTGTTTATTTGTATGGCATGTTCAATGAAACTAAGTTTTACAATTCAGATGCATTTTGGCTGCATGGCTCTCGTCCAGGAGTTCAATGAAATGATACGTTGAGACCGAAGGAAGCAAGGGTCTTTAAATGAACAATTATTTAGGAATCATTTCTCAAGGTCACCCCTTAGGGAGGGTGGGGAGGGTGACGTGTTCACCGATGTAGCGAAGGGACGAAATAGAGTGGTTAGCTTCCAAAAGTGTGTCCGGCCGCGATTAGGTTACGTCAGTTTTTGCACCTAATGGTGCTACTGTACAATGCTCAGAGATTCTTACTTTTAATTTGCGCTAGTCGATCGACATCATTTTTACTACAAGGACAAGTTATAAGATAAATAACTGCCTTGGTGGAGCACGTGACACCTTTGATTGGGATCTGTTTCCATGTTTGAGGTGTTTGAAGGATTCACATTTGTAAGTGCCATTATATTGAGCACAGCCACCACACTTGTAGTTTCCATCCGGTAGAGGTTCCAATAGAAGTTGTGCAGGGTATTTTGGTAGCTGAGATTTCTGCCCCGCAAGAATACGACCAAGGGAGGGTCCAAAAACACATTGCCGATACTGTTATCAGACCTTAGAATGTGCCAATGTTTGTGAATGATTCCCTTCATTTGTTCAGAGCACTTTGAATAGGCGTCGTGAAAGAGCAAGAATGCTTATTTTTGCTAGATCATGTCTCAATTTGTTTGGGATTTTCTCAATGGCAGTATCGGTCTGACCATTTTTGTACCCCTCTTCTTGAACTTTCTTTGCACCTCACCAATATTTCTGTCGAAATCTGATAGTTTTTTGCAGATTCTTTTGATTCGACAGAATTGGAGGTGGGACAAACAGTTTTTCAAGGAAGCAGGTGACAGCTATCAGCCTTCAACAAACTGTTAGGATCAGTAGGTTTCCTGTTAAGATCAGTGTATAGAACATTATCCTCACAAAATCAGAAGATCAAGGAAACTGATTTGATGTGCAGATTACATAGTAAACCTCAGGTGCTCAGAACAAGAGTTAGTGAAAGCATGGAACGCCTGGTGCTGGTTTTCATCCCCCTCCATTAAAACAAAAATATCATCAATATACCATTTGCAAATAATAATGTTAGGTAAAAAAAAAAATGTTTTTGAGAGGATTGAGAATTGACTGTTTCTCCATGTAACCCACATACAAATGAGCATAGTTAGGAGCCATAGAGGGATCCCATAGCAGTACACTTTGTCTGGATAATACCTCACACTCAACGTCAACAAAACTAAGGAGATGATTGTGGACTTCAGGAAACAGCAGAGGAACACCTCCCCTATCCACATCGATGGAACAGTAGTGGAGAGGTTAGCAAGTTTTAAGTTCCTCGGCATACACATCACAGACAAACTGAATTGGTCCACCCCACAGACAGCATCGTGAAGAAGGCGCAGCAGCGCCTCTTCAACCTCAGGAGGCTGAAGAAATTCGGCTTGTCACCAAAAGCACTCACAAACTTCTACAGATGCACAATCGAGAGCATCCTGTCGGGCTGTATCACCGCCTGGTACGGCAACTGCTCCGCCACAACCGTAAGGCTCTCCAGAGGGTAGTGAGGTCTGACCGGGGCAAACTTGCTTTTTACACCTTGCATTGTTTGCTGTTTGGGGTTTTAGGCTGGGTTTCTGTACAGCACTTTGAGATATCAGCTGATGTACGAAGGGCTATATAAATAAATTTGATTTGATTTGATTTGAAACTACCTGCCCTCCAGGAAACCTACACCACCCGATGTTACAGGAAGGCCATAAAGATCATCAGGACAACAACCACCCGAGCCACTGCCTATTCACCCCGCTATCATCCAGAAGGCAAGGTCAGTACAGGTGCATCAAAGCTGGGACGAGAGACCGAAAAACAGCTTCTATCTCAAGGCCATCAGACTGTTAAACAGCCACCACTAACATTGAGTGGCTGCTGCCAACACACTGACACACACTGACTCAACTCCAGCCACTTTAATAATAGAATTGATGGGAAATTATGTAAAATATATCACTAGCCACTTTAAACAATGCTACCTGATATAATGTTTACATACCCTACATTATTCATCTCATATGTATACGTATATATACTGTACTCTATATCATCTACTGCATCCTTATGTAATACATGTAATACTACACTTAACTATGCCACTTTGTTTACATACTCATCTCATATGTATATACTGTACTGATACCATCTACTGTATCTTGCCTATGCCGCTCTGTACCATCACTCTTTCATATCTTTATGTACATATTCTTTATCCCCTTACACTTGTGTGTATAAGACAGTAGTTTTGGAATTGTTAGTTAGATTACTTGTTGGTTATTACTGCATTGTCGGAACTAGAAGCACAAGCATTTCACACTCGCATTAACATCTGCTTACCATGTGTATGTGACAAATACAATTTGATTTGATTTGATTTGATTTGGATAAAGAAATTGTTTAGAAATATTAAATAGTCATGTGTGAGTACTATTTCAGCCAATATCATAAGGCATGCCCTGGAAGGGAGTTCATTTGGGTCACGTTGCAAAAGAAAATGTCCCATGGCTTCAAAACCGCCCTCAACATAAGACTGAGACCATTGTCAGTAAGATAAACGTTGTTTATAAAATATTTTTCTACCTTGTCTTCTGTAACTCTGTTTGCAGATGATTGGTAATGGCTGAAGTTATAATTGGTTGTCTCTTGTGCTTGTCTTTATTTTCTTCAAGGTTACGTGGTGGAGAAATGGGTCTGCAACAACAAAAGAGGATATGAAGATATTTAAGTCAACGCTGAATGAGGACAAGGCCTCAACTGGATTAAAGGTTTAATTAATGAATGTAATTCATGTAAAAATGCATTAATGTTTGTATACGCTTATTTATTTTTTGATGAACATGGAGGAATTGTGCAGGAATGTGGAGGTTTTACGTAGTAGATAACCAAACACTCATTTGAGTAGGAAAGACAGTTTCTAGTGTTCACCAGTAGTGAAACGTCCCAATTTATCACACATTACTACTTAAATCACTACATAAATCACTACTGGTTTACTACACATCTCAATAGCAGTCAAGTAGTAGGTAATAGGTTTTGATTAGATATTGTGTAGTAGTGATCAGTAGTACTTTGTCATGAGGGAGACCGACCGCCTGCTTTGCAACATGTTACAACACACACTTACTCTTTAAGCAGTTGTTTTCTGTTTATTCTAAATCAATGTCTGTAAACTCACTCACGACACAAGATTTGGTGGCTTGTGTGGTTAGTGCCACAGACCCTGGCACACATGTATGGCCTAGTCTACTAGAGTCGGCATCAGCTCAGGGATCAAGTAAGATCTGAATGGCATTCGTTTGGATCTGGGCAACCACACTATGCAGGACTTCTTCCCCGATATGGCCATGAAGGCCAACCCCAGCTGTGATGACCTCCACTGCAGTAAACAGTGTCTCTTTATCTCTTTATCTCTCTCTCTGTGTCTCACTCTCTGTGTGAGTGGATGTACTGTATATGATCAAGTACAGTTTTAATTGATTGTGTTGTGTGCTTTGCGGCCCACAGAAGAAAGTGTTGTAGAAGGTGGTGTAGGAGGAGGTGGTTCACAAGGAGTACAATTGGGGTGAGCTACAGCTTTGATATTGTCTCAATGTGCTGTACATAGTATGTAATCCTTTCTAAGTACCACTACTGACATACTGTATGTAACTGAAACGTTATCTGCTGAAACTACTGACGGATTCTCTGTACACACTTTGTTTCAATCAGTGTAGGCTCCTCAGAGGAGGAAGGGGAGGAACATCCTCCTCAGTGAATTTCAGGAGAAAATATGGTGAAACATAATTTTGGAAATATTTTTAGATACAACTATACTAAATATATTCACATCATCAAATAACTGATTAAAATTAACTGTTTTGCAAGGATGGTCTACAGGGTAGCACCATGATGTAGCTGGAGGACAGCTAGTTTCCCTCCTCTGGGTACATTGACTTCAATACAGAACCTAGGAGACTCGTTGTTCTCACCCCCTTCCATAGACTTACACAGTAATTGTGACAACTTCCAGAGGACCTCTTCCAACCTATCAGAGCTCTTACAGCACGAACTGACGTGTTGTCCAGCCAATCAAAGGATCAGATAATGAATCTAGTATTGTAAGCATAAGCTACAGCTAGCTAGCACTGCAGTGCATAAAATGTGAGTAGTTTACTCAAACAGAGAGAAAGACTATAGTTGAAGAGTTTAACATGTTAATTTCTTCAAAAATGAAGAAGCAAGAGCGAAAGAGCTAGCTAGCTATATTTCATAGTACTTTATTTTTCACTTACTTAGCTAGCAAATGCAGCTAACTAGTTTAGCCTACTCAAGCACCTGGCTCAAACAGAGAGGATGCAATGTTAGCTAGCTGGCTATGGCTATCCAACACTGGAACTCTTCCAAGTGAAGGTAAGCTTTGGTTTGATTCATTTATTACCAGTGGGGCCCGCAGGTGTAACTGCTAAACTGCTTGCTGTACTGCATGATTGTAGCGGGTTTACTTGAGCGTTAGTTCGAGTAGCTGTGTTGATTATGGCTTTAGCTAATATGGTGACAACAATGTAGACTGTGTGTAGCGGTTAGAGGTTATGATATGAAGGTTTGGCTTGGAAAGGTTTTTTCACCTGGTCACAGACAGCTGATATATTGTGCACTGAAGTCCACATGCAAAGGGAAAGGGTGAGTGGCGGAAAGTGTGTAGATGCGAGAAGGAATTATACAACGATCAAAGGGATTATGCTGTTTGTATGTGGCTGCTATGAAAGTGAAAGGTATTTGCGTGTGATCGGGGGTGTATTCTGTTGAAAAACATTTCTTAAACATAAGCAAACGGAATGAAACGGTGATAAACAGTGAAATCATGTTGTGAGCGATCCAACGCTTTCAGTTCTGGTGGCAAACTTATGGAATGGGTTTGAACCCCAATATTTTACCTGGTGATGTAAATAGATTTGAAACACTGCTCAATGATTTACACATTTTATATGCATATGAGACTGAGGTTCCATCTCGAAACAGGTGTATGTCATAGTTTACATGACTGAAATACAGTATGCATTCATATCTATTCATGTTACTGCATGGAGACTTGGCACTGATTATATTATTAACACAGTACCTCAGTATTCTCTATCAATACAGCTCTGATTCATTGTATTATATCAGCATGCATCCAATAGTTATGGAAGCATATACAGTGACAAAGTATTGGGACAGTGACACATATTTTGTTGTTTTGGCTCCGTACTCCAGCAATGATAATAATTGGAGGGTATTTTCATCCCTATCGGGTGAACCATTTAGAAGTTAGAGCACTTTGGTACATAGGTCCCCCATTTTAGGGGACCAAAAGTACTGGGACAAATTCAAGTCTGTATTAAAGTCAAACATTTAGTCTTTGGTCCCGCCTTCCGAGTACCCCATGATTAAATCACGGTTTTACTGTAACTCTACAAACTTGTTTGCTGTTTGTTTTAGTTGTGTTTCAGATTATTTTGTGCCCAATAGAAATGTAGGGTAAATAAATGTATTGTGTCATTTTGGAATCCCTTTAATTGTACATAAGAATAGAATATGATTCTATACAATTCTACATTCGTGTGGATGCTACCATG
>NW_026281905.1:0-7712 GCF_023373465.1 Oncorhynchus keta
CCGGTACCCCTGTATATAGCCTCCACATTGACTCTGTAAAGGTACCCCTGTATATAGCCTCCACATTGACTCTGTACTGGTACCCCCTGTATATAGCCTCCACATTGACTCTGTACCGGTACCCCTGTATATAGCCTCCACATTGACTCTGTACCGTAATACCCTGTATATAGCCTCCACATTGACTCTGTACCGGTACCCCCTGTATATAGCCTCCACATGGACTCTGTACCGTAACACCCTGTATATAGCCTCCACATTGACTCTGTACCGGTACCCCTGTATATAGCCTCCACATTGACTCTGTACCAGTACCCCTGTATATAGCCTCCACATTGACTCTGTACCGGTACCCCTGTATATAGTCTCCACATTGACTCTGTACCGGTACCCCCTGTATATAGTCTCCACATTGACTCTGTACTGGTACCCCCTGTATATAGCCTCCACATTGACTCTGTACCGGTATCCCCTGTATATAGCCTCCACATTGACTCTGTACCGGTACCCCCTGTATATAGCCTCCACATTGACTCTGTACCGGTACCCCCTGTATATAGTCTCCACATTGACTCTGTACTGTAATATCCTGTTGTATTCAGCATTTCACTGTGAGGTCTACTACACCTGTTGTATTCAGCATTTCACTGTCAGGTCTACTACACCTGTTGTATTCAGCATTTCACTGTGAGGTCTACTACACCTGTTGTATTCAACATTTCACTGTGAGGTCTACAACACCTGTTGTATTCAGCATTTCACTGTGAGGTCTACTACACCTGTTGTATTCAGCATTTCACTGTGAGGTCTACTACACCTGTTGTATTCAGCATTTCACTGTGAGGTCTACTACACCTGTTGTATTCAGCATTTCACTGTAAGGTCTACTACACCTGTTGTATTCAGCATTTCACTATGAGGTCTACTACACCTGTTGTATTCAACATTTCACTGTGAGGTCTACTACACCTGTTGTATTCAGCATTTCACTGTGAGGTCTACTACACCTGTTGTATTCAGCATTTCACTGTGAGGTCTACTACACCTGTTGTATTTAGCATTTCACTGTGAGGTCTACTACACCTGTTGTATTCAGCATTTCACTGTGAGGTCTACTACACCTGTTGTATTCAGCATTTCACTGTGAGGTCTACTACACCTGTTGTATTCAGCATTTCACTGTGAGGTCTACTACACCTGTTGTATTCAGCATTTCACTGTGAGGTCTACTACACCTGTTGTATTTAGCATTTCACTGTGAGGTCTACTACACCTGTTGTATTCAGCATTTCACTGTGAGGTCTACTACACCTGTTGTATTCAGCATTTCACTGTGAGGTCTACTACACCTGTTGTATTCAGCATTTCACTGTAAGGTCTACTACACCTGTTGTATTCAACATTTCACTGTGAGGTCTACTACACCTGTTGTATTCAGCATTTCACTGTGAGGTCTACTACACCTGTTGTATTCAGTATTTCACTGTAAGGTCTACTACACCTGTTGTATTCAGCATTTCACTGTAAGGTCTACTACACCTGTTGTATTCAGCATTTCACTGTGAGGTCTACTACACCTGTTGTATTCAGCATTTCACTGTGAGGTCTACTACATCTGTTGTATTCAGCATTTCACTGTGAGGTCTACTACACCTGTTGTATTCAGCATTTCACTGTGAGGTCTACTACACCTGTTGTATTCAGCATTTCACTGTGAGGTCTACTACACCTGTTGTATTCAGCATTTCACTGTGAGGTCTACTACACCTGTTGTATTCAGCATTTCACTGTGAGGTCTACTACACCTGTTGTATTCAACATTTCACTGTGAGGTCTACTACACCTGTTGTATTCAGCATTTCACTGTGAGGTCTACAACACCTGTTGTATTCAGCATTTCACTGTGAGGTCTACTACACCTGTTGTATTCAGCATTTCACTGTGAGGTCTACTACACCTGTTGTATTCAGCATTTCACTGTAAGGTCTACTACACCTGTTGTATTCAGCATTTCACTGTGAGGTCTACTACACCTGTTGTATTCAGCATTTCACTGTGAGGTCTACTACACCTGTTGTATTCAGCATTTCACTGTAAGGTCTACTACACCTGTTGTATTCAACATTTCACTGTGAGGTCTACTACACCTGTTGTATTCAGCATTTCACTGTGAGGTCTACTACACCTGTTGTATTCAGCATTTCACTGTGAGGTCTACTACACCTGTTGTATTCAGCATTTCACTGTGAGGTCTACTACACCTGTTGTATTCAACATTTCACTGTGAGGTCTACTACACCTGTTGTATTCAACATTTCACTGTGAGGTCTACTACACCTGTTGTATTCAGCATTTCACTGTGAGGTCTACTACACCTGTTGTATTCAGCATGTCACTGTGAGGTCTACTACACCTGTTGTATTCAGTATTTCACTGTAAGGTCTACTACACCTGTTGTATTCAGCATTTCACTGTGAGGTCTACTACACCTGTTGTATTCAGCATTTCACTGTGAGGTCTACTACACCTGTTGTATTCAGTATTTCACTGTAAGGTCTACTACACCTGTTGTATTCAGCATTTCACTGTAAGGTCTACTACACCTGTTGTATTCAGCATTTCACTGTGAGGTCTACTACACCTGTTGTATTCAGCATTTCACTGTGAGGTCTACTACATCTGTTGTATTCAGCATTTCACTGTGAGGTCTACTACACCTGTTGTATTCAGCATTTCACTGTGAGGTCTACTACACCTGTTGTATTCAGCATTTCACTGTGAGGTCTACTACACCTGTTGTATTCAGCATTTCACTGTGAGGTCTACTACACCTGTTGTATTCAGCATTTCACTGTGAGGTCTACTACACCTGTTGTATTCAACATTTCACTGTGAGGTCTACTACACCTGTTGTATTCAGCATTTCACTGTGAGGTCTACAACACCTGTTGTATTCAGCATTTCACTGTGAGGTCTACTACACCTGTTGTATTCAGCATTTCACTGTGAGGGTCTACTGCACCTGATGTATTCAGCATTTCACTGTAAGGTCTACTACTGTTGTATTCAGCATTTCACTGTGAGGTCTACTACTGTTGTATTCAGCATTTCACTGAGGTCTACTACACCTGTTGTATTCAGCATTTCACATTTCGTGACAAATAACATTTGATTTAATTCTATTTAATTGACACGGCAAACCTTATGTTAACGAGAAGCAAGTGAAACAGATAATAAACAAAAAATAAACGTGAAAATAAACAGTAAACATTAAACTCACAGAAGTCCAAAATGAAAAGACACTTTTCAAAATGTCATATTAAGGTTCTGTAAAGGAGGTGAAAACCTCTCTCTCTTTCTCTCTCCTCGCTGCATTGCTCACACAGTTAGTCAGTTAGAACCTATGAGGTCTGTTCTCTTCTCAGCCGAAGACTCCTTATATGGAAGAAGATGCAGTACCTTAAGGAATGGACTCACTCCCCTTCCTCTCTTACCACATCTTGTTGATGTTACAGCCTGAATTTAAAATAGATTCAAATTGAGATGTTGTGCTACTGGTCTACACAACATCCCATAATGTGCTGCTGGTCTACACACAACATCCCATAATGTGCTACTGGTCTAGACACAACATCCCATAATGTGCTACTGGTCTAGACACAGCATCCCATAATGTGTTACTGGTCTAGACACAACATCCATAATGTGCCACTGGTCTACACACAACATCCCATAATGTGCTGCTGGTCTACACACAACATCCCATAATGTTGCTGGTCTAGACCATCCCATAATGTGTTGCTGGTCTAGACACAACATCCCATAATGTGCTGCTGGTCTACACACAGCATCCCATAATGTGCTGCTGGTCTGGACACAACATCCATAATGTGTTACTGGTCCTGGACACAGCATCCCTGTCCCACATAATGTCTACACACAACATCCCATAATGTGTTGCTGGTCTAGACACAACATCCCATAATGTGTTACTGGTCTAGACACAACATCCCATAATGTGCTACTGGTCTGGGCACAGCATCCATAATGTGTTACTGGTCTAGACACAACATCCCATAATGTGCTACTGGTCTAGACACAGCATCCCATAATGTGCTACTGCTGGTCTACACACAACATCCATAATGTGTTGCTGGTCTGCACACAGCATCCCATAATGTGTTACTGGTCTAGACACAACATCCATAATGTGCTACTGGTCTAGACACAACATCCCATAATGTGCTACTGGACACAACATCTGGGCCCACAGCATCCATAATGTGTTACTGGTCTAGACACAGCATCCATAATGTGCTCTACTCCCATAATGTGCTACTGGTCTAGACACAACATCCCATAATGTGTTACTGGTCTACACACAACATCCCATAATGTGCTACTGGTCCACACACAACATCCCATAATGTGCTACTGGTCTACACACAACATCCCATAATGTGTTACTGGTCTAGACACAACATCCCATAATGTGTTACTGGTCTAGACACAACATCCCATAATGTGCTACTGGTCTAGACACAACATCCCATAATGTGTTACTGGTCTAGACACAACATCCCATAATGTGTTACTGGTCTACACACAACATCCCATAATGTGCTACTGGTCTAGACACAACATCCCATAATGTGCTACTGGTCTAGACACAACATCCCATAATGTGCTACTGGTCTACACACAACATCCCATAATGTGCTACTGGTCTACACACAACATCCCATAATGTGCTACTGGTCTACACACAACATCCCATAATGTGTTACTGGTCTACACACAACATCCCATAATGTGCTACTGGTCTACACACAACATCCCATAATGTGCTACTGGTCTACACACAACATCCCATAATGTGCTACTGGTCTACACACAACATCCCATAATGTGCTACTGGTCTACACACAACATCCCATAATGTGCTACTGGTCTACACACAACATCCCATAATGTGTTACTGGTCTACACACAACATCCCATAATGTGCTACTGGTCTACACACAACATCCCATAATGTGTTACTGGTCTAGACACAACATCCCATAATGTGCTACTGGTCTACACACAACATCCCATAATGTGCTACTGGTCTACACACAACATCCCATAATGTGTTACTGGTCTAGACACAACATCCCATAATGTGTTACTGGTCTACACACAACATCCCATAATGTGCTACTGGTCTACACACAACATCCCATAATGTGTTACTGGTCTACACACAACATCCCATAATGTGTTACTGGTCTAGACACAACATCCCATAATGTGTTACTGGTCTACACACAACATCCCATAATGTGCTACTGGTCTACACACAACATCCCATAATGTGTTACTGGTCTACACACAACATCCCATAATGTGTTACTGGTCTACACACAACATCCCATAATGTGCTACTGGTCTACACACAACATCCCATAATGTGCTACTGGTCTACACACAACATCCCATAATGTGCTACTGGTCTACACACAACATCCCATAATGTGCTACTGGTCTAGACACAACATCCCATAATGTATTACTGGTCTACACACAACATCCCATAATGTGCTACTGGTCTAGACACAACATCCCATAATGTGCTACTGGTCTACACACAACATCCCATAATGTGTTACTGGTCTACACACAACATCCCATAATGTATTACTGGTCTAGACACAACATCCCATAATGTGTTACTGGTCTAGACACAACATCCCATAATGTGTTACTGGTCTACACACAACATCCCATAATGTGTTACTGGTCTACACACAACATCCCATAATGTGT
This sequence comes from Oncorhynchus keta, assembly GCF_023373465.1. Taxonomy (NCBI): domain Eukaryota; kingdom Metazoa; phylum Chordata; class Actinopteri; order Salmoniformes; family Salmonidae; genus Oncorhynchus; species Oncorhynchus keta. The sequence goes on from NW_026281905.1 coordinate 5,809, forward strand.
TACTGGTCCACACACAACATCCCATAATGTGTTACTGGTCCACACACAACATCCCATAATGTACTACTGGTCTAGACACAACATCCCATAATGTACTACTGGTCTACACACAACATCCCATAATGTACTACTGGTCTACACACAACATCCCATAATGTACTACTGGTCTAGACACAACATCCCATAATGTGCTACTGGTCTAGACACAACATCCCATAATGTGCTACTGGTCTACACACAACATCCCATAATGTGCTACTGGTCTAGACACAACATCCCATAATGTGTTACTGGTCTAGACACAACATCCCATAATGTGTTACTGGTCTAGACACAACATCCCATAATGTGTTACTGGTCTAGACACAACATCCCATAATGTGTTACTGGTCTAGACACAACATCCCATAATGTGCTACTGGTCTAGACACAACATCCCATAATGTGCTACTGGTCTACACACAACATCCCATAATGTGCTACTGGTCTAGACACAACATCCCATAATGTGCTACTGGTCTACACACAACATCCCATAATGTGCTACTGGTCTAGACACAACATCCCATAATGTGCTACTGGTCTACACACAACATCCCATAATGTGTTACTGGTCTACACAACATCCCATAATGTGCTACTGGTCTAGACACAACATCCCATAATGTGCTACTGGTCTAGACACAACATCCCATAATGTGCTACTGGTCTACACACAACATCCCATAATGTGCTACTGGTCTAGACACAACATCCCATAATGTGTTACTGGTCTAGACACAACATCCCATAATGTGTTACTGGTCTAGACACAACATCCCATAATGTGCTACTGGTCTAGACACAACATCCCATAATGTGCTACTGGTCTACACACAACATCCCATAATGTGCTACTGGTCTACACACAACATCCCATAATGTGCTACTGGTCTAGACACAACATCCCATAATGTGCTACTGGTCTACACACAACATCCCATAATGTGTTACTGGTCTAGACACAACATCCCATAATGTGTTACTGGTCTAGACACAACATCCCATAATGTGCTACTGGTCTATACACAACATCCCATAATGTGCTACTGGTCTACACACAACATCCCATAATGTGTTACTGGTCTAGACACAACATCCCATAATGTGCTACTGGTCTAGACACAACATCCCATAATGTGCTACTGGTCTAGACACAACATCCCATAATGTGTTACTGGTCTAGACACAACATCCCATAATGTGCTACTGGTCTACACACAACATCCCATAATGTGTTACTGGTCTACACACAACATCCCATAATGTACTACTGGTCTAGACACAACATCCCATAATGTGCTACTGGTCTAGACACAACATCCCATAATGTGCTACTGGTCTAGACACAACATCCCATAATGTGCTACTGGTCTACACACAACATCCCATAATGTGCTACTGGTCTAGACACAACATCCCATAATGTGTTACTGGTCTACACACAACATCCCATAATGTGTTACTGGTCTACACACAACATCCCATAATGTGCTACTGGTCTAGACACAACATCCCATAATGTGCTACTGGTCTACACACAACATCCCATAATGTGCTACTGGTCTACACACAACATCCCATAATGTGCTACTGGTCTAGACACAACATCCCATAATGTGCTACTGGTCTACACACAACATCCCATAATGTGCTACTGGTCTATACACAACATCCCATAATGTGCTACTGGTCTAGACACAACATCCCATAATGTGCTACTGGTCTACACACAACATCCCATAATGTGCTACTGGTCTACACACAACATCCCATAATGTGCTACTGGTCTAGACACAACATCCCATAATGTGTTACTGGTCTACACTAATAAATATCCCAGCAATCAAAACTATCTAATACTG
>NW_026281906.1:0-3965 GCF_023373465.1 Oncorhynchus keta
CCTTCTGTGGCTCAGTTGGTAGAGCATGGCGCTTGTAACGCCAGGGTAGTGGGTTCGATTCCCGGGACCACCACACACGTAGAATGTATGCAACACATGGACTGTAAGTCGCTTTGGATAAAAGCGTCTGCTAAATGGCATATATTATATATTATTATATATTATTATTATATATTATTATATTATATATTATTATATTATATTAAGACTCTCAGACCATGAGAAACAAAATGATCAGGTCTGATGAAATCTGAATGCCAAGCATTACGTCTGGATGAAACCTTGCACCATCCCCACGGTGAAGCATGTTGGTGGCAGCATCATGCTGTGGGGATATTTTTCAGGGGCAGGGCCTGGTAGGCTTGAGGGAATGACGAACGGAGCAAAGTACAGAGAGATCCTTGATGAAAACCTGCTCCAGAGTGCTCAGGACTTCAGACTGGGGAGAAGGTTCACCTTCCAACAGGACAACGAACCTCAGCACACAGCCAAGACAACACAGGAGTGGCTTCGGGACAAGTCTCTGAATGACCTTGAGTTGCCCAGCCAGAGCCCAAACTTGAACCTGATCAAACTTCTCTGGAGAGACCTGAAAATAGCTGTGCAGCGACTCTCCCAATCCAACCTGACAGAGCTTGAGATGATCTGCAGAGAATAATGGGAGAAACTCCACAAATACAGGTGTGCCAAACTGGCTGCGTCATACCCAAGAAGACTCAAGGCTATAATCGCTGCCAAAATGTGAATCAACAAAGTACTAAGTAAAGGGTCTGAATACTTAATTAAGTAAGCGTGATTTTTCAGTTTATATTTTTATACATCTGCAAACATTTCTAAAAACCTGTTTTTGCTTTGTCATTATGGGTTATTGTGTGTAGATTGATGAAAAAACACACAATGTGGTAAAAGTGAAGGGGTCTGAATTCTTTCCGAATGCACTGTAAGTGTTCATTTGACAGATTTTACAATAGAATGCTTTGCAAAAACAGTTTGACGAATTAAGATAATAAATAGCATTTTGGTCTTGAGACACACATACTGGCACTAGCGCCTATCCTTCACACAGCCTCAGTTTTTGTCCTAATTATGATCAAATTCCCAAACAGGCTTTTTGTTCTGGCAATGGCACCCTGTCTATATATATAGTTCTATTTTGATCAATGTGTCTTTCATGAAGAATGACTGTTTTACAGTGTTCATAAGAGGCTGTAAGTGAGTGATAACATTAGATATTTCAACTGTCAACTTTTCATTGTTGGACTAAGCCTTTCATTTACATAGCTCATTTTTGTAACAGTATGAACGGTGTTATTCAAATCAAATCAAAGTTTATTTGTCACGTGCGCCGAATACAACAGGTGTAGGTAGACCTTACAGTGAAATGCTTACTTATAGGCTCTAACCAACAGTGCATAAAAAGGTATTAGGTGAACAATAGGTAAGTAAAGAAATTAAAAAACAACAGTAAAAAGACAGTGAAAAATAACAGTTGTGAGGCTATATACAGTAGGAGGCCATATACAGTAGGAGGCCATAACAGTTGTGAGGCTTATATACAGTAGGGAGGCTATATACAGTAGGGAGGCTTATAACAGCTGTGAGGCTGTATACAGTAGGGAGGCTATATACAGTAGGAGGCTATATACAGTAGCGAGGCTATAACAGTAGCGAGGCTATATACAGTAGGGAGGCTATAACAGTTGTGAGGCTATTCCTGATTCTGCCTCCTCAACCCTCCTCTCCTCCCTTTCTGCATCCTTTGACTCTCTATGTCCCCTATCTTCCAGGCCGGCTCGGTCCTCCCTCCCGCTCCGTGGCTCGAATGACTGGCTGCGAGCTCACAGAACAGGGCTCCGGCAGCCGAAAGGAAATGGAGGAAAATCTCGCTCCCTGCGACCTGGCATCCTTTCGCTCCCTCCTCTCTACATTTTCCTCCTCTGTCTCTGCTGCTAAAGCCACTTTCTACCACTCTAAATTCCAAGCATCTGCCTCTAACCCTAGGAAGCTTCTTTGCCACCTTCTCCTCCCCTCCTGAATCCTCCTCCCTCCCCCTCCTCCCCTCTTCTGCAGATGACTTCGCCAACCATTTTGAAAAGAAGGTCGACGCACATCCGATCCTCGCTTGCTAAGTCAAACGACACCGCTGGTTCTGCTCACACTGCCCTACCCGGTGCTCTGACCTCTTCTCCTCTCTCTCCAGATGAAATCTCGCCTTGTGACGTGCCGGCCGCCCAACAACCTGCCCGGCCGAATCCTAACCCTCCTCTCTCTTCCAGACCATTTCCGGAGACCCTCCTTACTCACTCGCCATCAACTCATCCCTGACCGCTGGCTATGTCCCTTCCGTCTTCAAGAGAGCGAGAGTTGCACCCCTTCTGAAAAACCTACACTCGATCCCTCCGATGTCAACAACTACAGACCAGTATCCCTTCTTTCTTTTCTCTCCAAAACTCTTGAACGTGCCGTCCTTGGCCAGCTCTCCCGCTATCTCTCTCAGAATGACCTTCTTGATCCAAATCAGTCAGGTTTCAAGACTAGTCATTCAACTGAGACTGCTCTTTCTGTATCACGGAGGCGCTCCTTTCGCTAAAGCTAACTCTCTCTCCTCTGCTCTCATCCTTCTAGACCTATCGGCTGCCTTCGATACTGTGAACCATCAGATCTCTCCTCTCCACCCTCTCCGAGTTGGGCATCTCCGGCGCGGCCCACGCTTGATTGCGTCCTACCTGACAGGTCGCTCCTACCAGGTGGCGTGGCGAGAATCTGTCTCCCTCACCACGCTCTCACCACTGGTGTCCCCAGGGCTCTGTTCTAGGCCCTCTCCTATTCTCGCTATACACCAAGTCACTTGGCTCTGTCATAACCTCACATGGTCTCTCCTATCATTGCTATGCAGACGACACACAATTAATCTTCCTTTTCCCCTTCTGATGACCAGGTGGTGAATCGCATCCCTGCATGTCTGGTAGACATATCAGTGTGGATGACGGATCACCACCTCAAGCTGAACTCCTGCAAGACGGAGCTGCTCTTCCTCCCGGGAAGGGACTGCCCGCTCCATGATCTCGCCATCACGGTTGACAACCCATTGTGTCCTCTCCCAGAGCGCTAAGAACCTTGGCGTGATCCTGGACAACACCCTGTCGTTTTCAACTAACATCAATGTGGCCCGTTCCTGTAGGTTCATGTTTGATAACATCCGCAGAGTACGACCCTGCTCACACAGGAAGCGGCGCAGGTCCTAATCCAGGCACTTGTCATCTCCCCGCTCTGGATTACTGCAACTCGCTGTTGGCTGGGCTCCTGCCTGTGCCATTAAACCCTACAACTCATCCAGAACGCTGCAGCCCGGCCTGGTGTTCAACCTTCCCAAGCCTCTCACGCCACCCCGCTCCTCCGCCTCCACTGGCTTCCAGTTGAAGCTCGCATCCGCTACAAGACCATGGTGCTTGCCTCACGAGCTGTGAGGGGAACGGCACCTCAGTACCTCCAGGCTCTGATCAGGCCCTACACACCCAAACAACGGGCACTGCGCTCATCCACCTCTGGCCTGCTCGCCTCCCTACCACTGAGGAAGTACAGTTCCCGTCTCAGCCCAGTCAAAACTGTTCGCTGCTCTGGCTCCCCAATGGTGGAACCCACCTCCCTCACGACGCCAGGACAGCGGAGTCAATCACCACCTTCCGGAGACACCTGAAACCCCACCTCTTTAAGGAATACTCTAGGATAGGATAAAGTAATCCTTCTCACCCCCCTTAAAATATTTAGATGCACTATTGTAAAGTGGCTGTTGCACTGGATGTCATAAGGTGAATGCCACCAACCTGTAAGTCGCTCTGTATAAGAGCCGTCTGCTAAATGACTTAAAATGTAATGTAATGTTAAATGCTATATACAGTAGGGAGGCTATATACAGTGAGGAGGAGGCTGGCAACAGTAGCGAGGCTACACAGTAAGCGAGGCTA
>NW_026281907.1:0-15000 GCF_023373465.1 Oncorhynchus keta
GTCAGATGTAAAGGGAGATACCTAGTCAGATGTAAAGGGGGTACCTAGTCAGATGTAAAGGGGGATACCTAGTCAGATGTAAAGGAGATACCTAGTCAGATGTAAAGGGGATACCTAGTCAGATGTAAAGGGGGATACCTAGTCAGATGTAAAGGGGATACCTAGTCAGATGTAAAGGGGATACCTAGTCAGATGTAAAGGGGGGATACCTAGTCAGATGTAAAGGGGGGATACCTAGTCAGATGTAAAGGGGGATACCTAGTCAGATGTAAAGGGGGGATACCTAGTCAGATGTAAAGGGGGATACCTAGTCAGATGTAAAGGGGATACCTAGTCAGATGTAAAGGGGGGATACCTAGTCAGATGTAAAGGGGGATACCTAGTCAGATGTAAAGGGGGATACCTAGTCAGATGTAAAGGGGGATACCTAGTCAGATGTAAAGGGGATACCTAGTCAGATGTAAAGGGGGATACCTAGTCAGATGTAAAGGGGGGATACCTAGTCAGATGTAAAGGGGGATACCTAGTCAGATGTAAAGGGGGATACCTAGTCAGATGTAAAGGGATACCTAGTCAGATGTAAAGGGGGATACCTAGTCAGATGTAAAGGGGGATACCTAGTCAGATGTAAAGGGGGATACCTAGTCAGATGTAAAGGGGGGATACCTAGTCAGATGTAAAGGGGATACCTAGTCAGATGTAAGGGGGATACCTAGTCAGATGTAAAGGGGGATACCTAGTCAGATGTAAAGGGGGGATACCTAGTCAGATGTAAAGGGGGGATACCTAGTCAGATGTAAAGGGGAGATACCTAGTCAGATGTAAAGGGGGATACCTAGTCAGATGTAAAGGGGGGATACCTAGTCAGATGTAAAGGGGATACCTAGTCAGATGTAAAGGGGGTACCTAGTCAGATACCTAGTCAGATGTAAAGGGGATACCTAGTCATATGTAAAGGGGGATACCTAGTCAGATGTAAAGGGGGATACCTAGTCAGATGTAAAGGAGATACCTAGTCAGATGTAAAGGGGATACCTAGTCAGATGTAAAGGATACCTAGTCAGATGTAAAGGGAGATACCTAGTCAGATGTAAAGGGGGATACCTAGTCAGGGATACCTAGTCAGATGTAAAGGGGATACCTAGTCAGATGTAAAGGGGATACCTAGTCAGATGTAAAGGAGATACCTAGTCAGATGTAAAGGGGGATACCTAGTCAGATGTAAAGGGGATACCTAGTCAGATGTAAAGGGGGGATACCTAGTCAGATGTAAAGGGGAGATACCTAGTCAGATGTAAAGGGATACCTAGTCAGATGTAAAGGGGGATACCTAGTCAGATGTAAAGGGGGATACCTAGTCAGATGTAAAGGGGGATACCTAGTCAGATGTAAAGGGGGATACCTAGTCAGATGTAAAGGGGGATACCTAGTCAGATGTAAAGGGGGGATACCTAGTCAGATGTAAAGGGGAGATACCTAGTCAGATGTAAAGGGGATACCTAGTCAGATGTAAAGGGGATACCTAGTCAGATGTAAAGGGGATACCTAGTCAGATGTAAAGGGGGGTACCTAGTCAGATGTAAAGGGGGATACCTAGTCAGATGTAAAGGGGATACCTAGTCAGATGTAAAGGGGATACCTAGTCAGATGTAAAGGGGGGATACCTAGTCAGATGTAAAGGGGATACCTAGTCAGATGTAAAGGGGGATACCTAGTCAGATGTAAAGGGGGGATACCTAGTCAGATGTAAAGGGGATACCTAGTCAGATGTAAAGGGGATACCTAGTCAGATGTAAAGGGGATACCTAGTCAGATGTAAAGGGGATACCTAGTCAGATGTAAAGGGGGGATACCTAGTCAGATGTAAAGGGGGATACCTAGTCAGATGTAAAGGGGATACCTAGTCAGATGTAAAGGGGGATACCTAGTCAGATGTAAAGGGGGTACCTAGTCAGATGTAAAGGGGATACCTAGTCAGATGTAAAGGGGATACCTAGTCAGATGTAAAGGGGATACCTAGTCAGATGTAAAGGAGATACCTAGTCAGATGTAAAGGGGATACCTAGTCAGATGTAAAGGGGATACCTAGTCAGATGTAAAGGGGATACCTAGTCAGATGTAAAGGGGATACCTAGTCAGATGTAAAGGGGGATACCTAGTCAGATGTAAAGGGGATACCTAGTCAGATGTAAAGGGGATACCTAGTCAGATGTAAAGGGATACCTAGTCAGATGTAAAGGGGATACCTAGTCAGATGTAAAGGGGATATGTAAAGGAGATAGTCAGATGTAAAGGGGGATACCTAGTCAGATGTAAAGGGGGATACCTAGTCAGATATGTCAGATGTAAAGGGGGATACCTAGTCAGATGTAAAGGGGGATACCTAGTCAGATGTAAAGGGGATACCTAGTCAGATGTAAAGGGGGTACCTAGTCAGATGTAAAGGGGGTACCTAGTCAGATGTAAAGGGGGATACCTAGTCAGATGTAAAGGGGGTACCTAGTCAGATGTAAAGGGGGATACCTAGTCAGATGTAAAGGGGATACCTAGTCAGATGTAAAGGGGATACCTAGTCAGATGTAAAGGGGGATACCTAGTCAGATGTAAAGGGGATACCTAGTCAGATGTAAAGGGGGATACCTAGTCAGATGTAAAGGGGGATACCTAGTCAGATGTAAAGGGGGATACCTAGTCAGATGTAAAGGGGGATACCTAGTCAGATGTAAAGGGGATACCTAGTCAGATGTAAAGGGGATACCTAGTCAGATGTAAAGGGAGATACCTAGTCAGATGTAAAGGGGATACCTAGTCAGATGTAAAGGGGGATACCTAGTCAGATGTAAAGGGAGATACCTAGTCAGATGTAAAGGGGATACCTAGTCAGATGTAAAGGGGATACCTAGTCAGATGTAAAGGGGATACCTAGTCAGATGTAAAGGGGATACCTAGTCAGATGTAAAGGGGATACCTAGTCAGATGTAAAGGGGGATACCTAGTCAGATGTAAAGGAGATACCTAGTCAGATGTAAAGGGGATACCTAGTCAGATGTAAAGGGGATACCTAGTCAGATGTAAAGGGGGATACCTAGTCAGATGTAAAGGGGATACCTAGTCAGATGTAAATACCTAGTCAGATGTAAAGGGGATACCTAGTCAGATGTAAAGGGGGATACCTAGTCAGATGTAAAGGGGATACCTAGTCAGATGTAAGATGTAAAGGGGGATACCTAGTCAGATGTAAAGGGGATACCTAGTCAGATGTAAAGGGGATACCTAGTCAGATGTAAAGGGGGATACCTAGTCAGATGTAAAGGGGATACCTAGTCAGATGTAAAGGGGATACCTAGTCAGATGTAAAGGGGATACCTAGTCAGATGTAAAGGGGATACCTAGTCAGATGTAAAGGGGATACCTAGTCAGATGTAAAGGAGATACCTAGTCAGATGTAAAGGGGGATACCTAGTCAGATGTAAAGGGGATACCTAGTCAGATGTAAAGGGGGGATACCTAGTCAGATGTAAAGGGGGATACCTAGTCAGATGTAAAGGGGATACCTAGTCAGATGTAAAGCAAAGGGGATACCTAGTCAGATGTAAAGGGGATACCTAGTCAGATGTAAAGGGGATACCTAGTCAGATGTAAAGGGGGATACCTAGTCAGATGTAAAGGGGGATACCTAGTCAGATGTGATACCTAGTCAGATGTAAAGGGGAGATACCTAGTCAGATGTAAAGGGGGGATACCTAGTCAGATGTAAAGGGGGATACCTAGTCAGATGTAAAGGGGGATACCTAGTCAGATGTAAAGGGGGATACCTAGTCAGATGTAAAGGGGATACCTAGTCAGATGTAAAGGGGATACCTAGTCAGATGTAAAGGGGGATACCTAGTCAGATGTAAATGGGGATACCTAGTCAGATGTAAAGGGGATACCTAGTCAGATGTAAAGGGGGATACCTAGTCAGATGTAAAGGGGATACCTAGTCAGATGTAAAGTCAGGAGGGGGATACCTAGTCAGATGTAAAGGGGATACCTAGTCAGATGTAAAGGGGATACCTAGTCAGATGTAAAGGGGATACCTAGTCAGATGTAGTCAATGGGGATACCTAGTCAGATGTAAAGGGGAGATACCTAGTCAGATGTAAAGGGGGATACCTAGTCAGATGTAAAGGGATACCTAGTCAGATGTAAAGGGGATACCTAGTCAGATGTAAAGGGGATACCTAGTCAGATGTAAAGGGGATACCTAGTCAGATGTAAAGGGGGATACCTAGTCAGATGTAAAGGGGGATACCTAGTCAGATGTAAAGGGGGATACCTAGTCAGATGTAAAGGGGATACCTAGTCAGATAAAGGGGGATACCTAGTCAGATGGGGATACCTAGTCAGATGTAAAGGGGATACCTAGTCAGATGTAAAGGGGATACCTAGTCAGATGTAAAGGGGGATACCTAGTCAGATGTAAAGGAGATACCTAGTCAGATGTGTAAAGGGGATACCTAGTCAGATGATGTAAAGGGGGATACCTAGTCAGATGTAAGGGGGATACCTAGTCAGATGTAAAGGGGGTACCTAGTCAGATGTAAAGGGGATACCTAGTCAGATGTAAAGGGGGGATACCTAGTCAGATGTAAAGGGGATACCTAGTCAGATGTAAAGGGGGATACCTAGTCAGATGTAAAGGGGGATACCTAGTCAGATGTAAAGGGGGATACCTAGTCAGATGTAAAGGGGGATACCTAGTCAGATGTAAAGGGGATACCTAGTCAGATGTAAAGGGAGATACCTAGTCAGATGTAAAGGGGATACCTAGTCAGATGTAAAGGGGGATAAGTCAGGGATACCTAGTCAGATGTAAAGGGGATACCTAGTCAGATGTAAAGGGGGGGTACCTAGTCAGATGTAAAGGGGATACCTAGTCAGATGTAAAGGGGGTACCTAGTCAGATGTAAAGGGGGATACCTAGTCAGATGTAAAGGGGATACCTAGTCAGATGTAAAGGGGATACCTAGTCAGATGTAAAGGGGGGATACCTAGTCAGATGTAAAGGGGGATACCTAGTCAGATGTAAAGGGGATACCTAGTCAGATACCTAGTCAGATGTAAAGGGGGGATACCTAGTCAGATGTAAAGGGGATACCTAGTCAGATGTAAAGGGGGATACCTAGTCAGATGTAAAGGGGATACCTAGTCAGATGTAAAGGGGGGATACCTAGTCAGATGTAAAGGGGATACCTAGTCAGATGTAAGGGGGGTACCTAGTCAGATGTAAAGGGGGATACCTAGTCAGATGTAAAGGGGGATACCTAGTCAGATGTAAAGGGGATACCTAGTCAGATGTAAAGGGGATACCTAGTCAGATGTAAAGGGGATACCTAGTCAGATGTAAAGGGGATACCTAGTCAGATGTAAAGGGGATACCTAGTCAGATGTAAAGGGGATACCTAGTCAGATGTAAAGGGGATACCTAGTCAGATGTAAAGGGGGGATACCTAGTCAGATGTAAAGGGGATACCTAGTCAGATGTAAAGGGGATACCTAGTCAGATGTAAAGGGGGATACCTAGTCAGATGTAAAGGGGGGATACCTAGTCAGATGTAAAGGGGATACCTAGTCAGATGTAAAGGGGATACCTAGTCAGATGTAAAGGGGATACCTAGTCAGATGTAAAGGGGATACCTAGTCAGATGTAAAGGGGGATACCTAGTCAGATGTAAAGGGGATACCTAGTCAGATGTAAAGGGGATACCTAGTCAGATGTAAAGGGGATACCTAGTCAGATGTAAAGGGGGATACCTAGTCAGATGTAAAGGGGGATACCTAGTCAGATGTAAAGGGGATACCTAGTCAGATGTAAAGGGATACCTAGTCAGATGTAAAGGGGGGATACCTAGTCAGATGTAAAGGGGGATACCTAGTCAGATGTAAGGGGATACCTAGTCAGATGTAAAGGGGATACCTAGTCAGATGTAAAGGGGATACCTAGTCAGATGTAAAGGGGATACCTAGTCAGATGTAAAGGGGATACCTAGTCAGATGTAAGGGGATACCTAGTCAGATGTAAAGGGGATACCTAGTCAGATGTAAAGGGGATACCTAGTCAGATGTAAAGGGGATACCTAGTCAGATGTAAAGGGGGATACCTAGTCAGATGTAAAGGGGATACCTAGTCAGATGTAAAGGGGATACCTAGTCAGATGTAAAGGGGATACCTAGTCAGATGTAAAGATGTAAAGGGGATACCTAGTCAGATGTAAAGGGGGATACCTAGTCAGATGTAAAGGGGATACCTAGTCAGATGTAAAGGGGATACCTAGTCAGATGTAAAGGGGGTACCTAGTCAGATGTAAAGGGGGTACCTAGTCAGATGTAAAGGGGGTACCTAGTCAGATGTAAAGGGGGTACCTAGTCAGATACCTAGTCAGATGTAAAGGGATACCTAGTCAGATGTAAAGGGGGATACCTAGTCAGATGTAAAGGGGGATACCTAGTCAGATGTAAAGGGGGATACCTAGTCAGATGTAAAGGGGATACCTAGTCAGATGTAAAGGGGGATACCTAGTCAGATGTAAAGGGGATACCTAGTCAGATACCTAGTCAGATGTAAAGGGGGATACCTAGTCAGATGTAAAGGGGGATACCTAGTCAGATGTAAAGGGGGATACCTAGTCAGATGTAAAGGGGATACCTAGTCAGATGTAAAGGGGGATACCTAGTCAGGTAAAGGGGGATACCTAGTCAGATGTAAAGGGGATACCTAGTCAGATGTCAGATATCAGATGTAAAGGGGATACCTAGTCAGATGTAAAGGGGATACCTAGTCAGATGTAAAGGGGATACCTAGTCAGATGTAAAGGGATACCTAGTCAGATGTAAAGGGGATACCTAGTCAGATGTAAAGGGGATACCTAGTCAGATGTAAAGGGGATACCTAGTCAGATGTAAAGGGGATACCTAGTCAGATGTAAGGGGATACCTAGTCAGATGTAAAGGGGATACCTAGTCAGATGTAAAGGGGATACCTAGTCAGATGTAAAGGGGATACCTAGTCAGATGTAAAGGGGGATACCTAGTCAGATGTAAAGGGGGATACCTAGTCAGATGTAAAGGGGATACCTAGTCAGATGTAAAGGGGATACCTAGTCAGATGTAAAGGGGATACCTAGTCAGATGTAAAGGGGATACCTAGTCAGATGTAAAGGGGATACCTAGTCAGATGTAAAGGGGATACCTAGTCAGATGTAAAGGGGATACCTAGTCAGATGTAAAGGGGATACCTAGTCAGATGTAAAGGGGATACCTAGTCAGATGGGGGATACCTAGTCAGATGTAAAGGGGATACCTAGTCAGATGTAAAGGGGATACCTAGTCAGATGTAAAGGGGATACCTAGTCAGATGTAAAGGGGATACCTAGTCAGATGTAAAGGGGATACCTAGTCAGATGTAAAGGGGATACCTAGTCAGATGTAAAGGGGGATACCTAGTCAGATGTAAAGGGGATACCTAGTCAGATGTAAAGGGGATACCTAGTCAGATGTAAAGGGGGATACCTAGTCAGATGTAAAGGGGATACCTAGTCAGATGTAAAGGGGATACCTAGTCAGATGTAAAGGGGATACCTAGTCAGATGTAAAGGGGATACCTAGTCAGATGTAAAGGGGGATACCTAGTCAGATGTAAAGGGGATACCTAGTCAGATGTAAAGGGGATACCTAGTCAGATGTAAAGGGGATACCTAGTCAGATGTAAAGGGGATACCTAGTCAGATGTAAAGGGGGATACCTAGTCAGATGTAAAGGGGATACCTAGTCAGATGTAAAGGGGGATACCTAGTCAGATGTAAAGGGGGATACCTAGTCAGATGTAAGGGGATACCTAGTCAGATGTAAAGGGGATACCTAGTCAGATGTAAAGGGGATACCTAGTCAGATGTAAAGGGGATACCTAGTCAGATGATACCTAGTCAGATGTAAAGGGGATACCTAGTCAGATGTAAAGGGGGATACCTAGTCAGATGTAAAGGGGATACCTAGTCAGATGTAAAGGGGGATACCTAGTCAGATGTACCTAGTCAGATGGGGATACCTAGTCAGATGTAAAGGGATACCTAGTCAGATGTAAAGGGATACCTAGTCAGATGTAAAGGGGATACCTAGTCAGATGTAAAGGGGATACCTAGTCAGATGTAAAGGGGGATACCTAGTCAGATGTAAAGGGGATACCTAGTCAGATGTAAAGGGGATACCTAGTCAGATGTAAAGGGGATACCTAGTCAGATGTAAAGGGGATACCTAGTCAGATGTAAAGGGGATACCTAGTCAGATGTAAAGGGGATACCTAGTCAGATGTAAAGGGGATACCTAGTCAGATGTAAAGGGGATACCTAGTCAGATGTAAAGGGGATACCTAGTCAGATGTAAAGGGGGATACCTAGTCAGATGTAAAGGGGATACCTAGTCAGATGTAAAGGAGATACCTAGTCAGATGTAAAGGGGATACCTAGTCAGATGTAAAGGGGATACCTAGTCAGATGTAAAGGGGATACCTAGTCAGATGTAAAGGGGATACCTAGTCAGATGTAAAGGGGATACCTAGTCAGATGTAAAGGGGATACCTAGTCAGATGTAAAGGGGATACCTAGTCAGATGTAAAGGGGATACCTAGTCAGATGTAAAGGGGATACCTAGTCAGATGTAAAGGGGGATACCTAGTCAGATGTAAAGGGGATACCTAGTCAGATGTAAAGGGGATACCTAGTCAGATGTAAAGGGGATACCTAGTCAGATGTAAAGGGGATACCTAGTCAGATGTAAAGGGGATACCTAGTCAGATGTAAAGGGATACCTAGTCAGATACCTGTCAGATGTAAAGGGGATACCTAGTCAGATGTAAAGGGGATACCTAGTCAGATGTAAAGGGGATACCTAGTCAGATGTAAAGGGGATACCTAGTCAGATGTAATGTAAAGGGGATACCTAGTCAGATGTAAAGGGGATACCTAGATACCTAGTCAGATGTAAAGGGGATACCTAGTCAGATGTAAAGGGGATACCTAGTCAGATGTAAAGGGGATACCTAGTCAGATGTAAAGGGGGATACCTAGTCAGATGTAAAGGGGATACCTAGTCAGATGTAAAGGGGGATACCTAGTCAGATGTAAAGGGGATACCTAGTCAGATGTAAAGGGGGATACCTAGTCAGATGTAAAGGGGATACCTAGTCAGAGATACCTAGTCAGATGTAAAGGGGGATACCTAGTCAGATGTAAAGGGGATACCTAGTCAGATGTAAAGGGGATACCTAGTCAGATGTAAATGATACCTAGTCAGATGTAAAGGGGATACCTAGTCAGATGTAAAGGGGATACCTAGTCAGATGTAAAGGGGATACCTAGTCAGATGTAAAGGGGATACCTAGTCAGATGTAAAGGGGATACCTAGTCAGATGTAAAGGGGATACCTAGTCAGATGTAAAGGGGATACCTAGTCAGATGTAAAGGGGATACCTAGTCAGATGTAAAGGGGATACCTAGTCAGATGTAAAGGGGATACCTAGTCAGATGTAAAGGGGATACCTAGTCAGATGTAAAGGGGATACCTAGTCAGATGTAAAGGGGATACCTAGTCAGATGTAAAGGGGATACCTAGTCAGATGTAAAGGGGATACCTAGTCAGATGTAAAGGGGATACCTAGTCAGATGTAAAGGGGATACCTAGTCAGATGTAAAGGGGATACCTAGTCAGATGTAAAGGGGATACCTAGTCAGATGTAAAGGGGATACCTAGTCAGATGTAAAGGGGATACCTAGTCAGATGTAAAGGGGATACCTAGTCAGATGTAAGGGGATACCTAGTCAGATGTAAAGGGGATACCTAGTCAGATGTAAAGGGGGATACCTAGTCAGATGTAAAGGGGATACCTAGTCAGATGTAAAGGGGATACCTAGTCAGATGTAAAGGGGGATACCTAGTCAGATGTAAAGGGGATACCTAGTCAGATGTAAAGGGGATACCTAGTCAGATGTAAAGGGGATACCTAGTCAGATGTAAAGGGGATACCTAGTCAGATGTAAAGGGGATACCTAGTCAGATGTAAAGGGGATACCTAGTCAGATGTAAAGGGGGATACCTAGTCAGATGTAAAGGGGATACCTAGTCAGATGTAAAGGGGATACCTAGTCAGATGTAAAGGGGGATACCTAGTCAGATGTAAAGGGGATACCTAGTCAGATGTAAAGGGGATACCTAGTCAGATGTAAAGGGGATACCTAGTCAGATGTAAAGGGGATACCTAGTCAGATGTAAAGGGGATACCTAGTCAGATGTAAAGGGGATACCTAGTCAGATGTAAAGGGGGATACCTAGTCAGATGTAAAGGGGGATACCTAGTCAGATGTAAAGGGGATACCTAGTCAGATGTAAAGGGGATACCTAGTCAGATGTAAAGGGGATACCTAGTCAGATGTAAAGGGGATACCTAGTCAGATGTAAAGGGGATACCTAGTCAGATAGTCAGGGGATACCTAGTCAGATGTAAAGGGGATACCTAGTCAGATGTAAAGGGGATACCTAGTCAGATGTAAAGGGGGATACCTAGTCAGATGTAAAGGGGGATACCTAGTCAGATGTAAAGGGGATACCTAGTCAGATGTAAAGGGGATACCTAGTCAGATGTAAAGGGGATACCTAGTCAGATGTAAAGGGGATACCTAGTCAGATGTAAAGGGGATACCTAGTCAGATGTAAAGGGGATACCTAGTCAGATGTAAAGGGGATACCTAGTCAGATGTAAAGGGGATACCTAGTCAGATGTAAAGTCAGATGGGGATACCTAGTCAGATGTAAAGGGGATACCTAGTCAGATGTAAAGGGGATACCTAGTCAGATGTAAAGGGGATACCTAGTCAGATGTAAAGGGGATACCTAGTCAGATGTAAAGGGGGATACCTAGTCAGATGTAAAGGGGATACCTAGTCAGATGTAAAGGGGATACCTAGTCAGATGTAAAGGGGATACCTAGTCAGATGTAAAAACCTAGTCAGGGATACCTAGTCAGATGTAAAGGGGATACCTAGTCAGATGTAAAGGGGATACCTAGTCAGATGTAAAGGGGATACCTAGTCAGATGTAAAGGGGATACCTAGTCAGATGTAAAGGGGATACCTAGTCAGATGTAAAGGGAGATACCTAGTCAGATGTAAAGGGGATACCTAGTCAGATGTAAAGGGGGATACCTAGTCAGATGTAAAGGGGATACCTAGTCAGATGTAAAGATGGGGATACCTAGTCAGATGTAAAGGGGATACCTAGTCAGATGTAAAGGGGATACCTAGTCAGATGTAAAGGGGATACCTAGTCAGATGTAAAGGGGATACCTAGTCAGATGTAAAGGGGATACCTAGTCAGATGTAAAGGGGGATACCTAGTCAGATGTAAAGGGGATACCTAGTCAGATGTAAAGGGGATACCTAGTCAGATGTAAGGGGGATACCTAGTCAGATGTAAAGGGATACCTAGTCAGATGGGGGATACCTAGTCAGATGTAAAGGGGATACCTAGTCAGATGTAAAGGGGATACCTAGTCAGATGTAAAGGGGATACCTAGTCAGATGTAAAGGGGATACCTAGTCAGATGTAAAGGGGATACCTAGTCAGGGGATACCTAGTCAGATGTAAAGGGGGATACCTAGTCAGATGTAAAGGGGATACCTAGTCAGATGTAAAGGGGGATACCTAGTCAGATGTAAAGGGGATACCTAGTCAGATGTAAAGGGGATACCTAGTCAGATGTAAAGGGGGATACCTAGTCAGATGTAAAGGGGATACCTAGTCAGATGTAAAGGGGATACCTAGTCAGATGTAAAGGGGGATACCTAGTCAGATGTAAAGGGGGATACCTAGTCAGATGTAAAGGGGATACCTAGTCAGATGTAAAGGGGATACCTAGTCAGATGTAAAGGGGATACCTAGTCAGATGTAAAGGGGATACCTAGTCAGATGTAAAGGGGATACCTAGTCAGATGATACCTAGTCAGATGGGGATACCTAGTCAGATGTAAAGGGGATACCTAGTCAGATGTAAAGGGGATACCTAGTCAGATGTAAAGGGGGGATACCTAGTCAGATGTAAAGGGGATACCTAGTCAGATGTAAAGGGGATACCTAGTCAGATGTAAAGGGGATACCTAGTCAGATGTAAAGGGGATACCAGATGTAAAGGGGATACCTAGTCAGATGTAAAGGGGGATACCTAGTCAGATGTAAAGGGGATACCTAGTCAGATGTAAAGGGGATACCTAGTCAGATGTAAAGGGGATACCTAGTCAGATGTAAAGGGGGATACCTAGTCAGATACCTAGTCAGATGTAAAGGGGGTACCTAGTCAGATGTAAAGGGAGATACCTAGTCAGATACCTAGTCAGATACCTAGTCAGATGTAAAGGGGGTACCTAGTCAGATGTAAAGGGGATACCTAGTCAGATGTAAAGGGAGATACCTAGTCAGATGTAAAGGGGGATACCTAGTCAGATGTAAAGGGGGATACCTAGTCAGATGTAAAGGGGGATACCTAGTCAGATGTAAAGGGGATACCTAGTCAGATGTAAAGGGGATACCTAGTCAGATGTAAAGGGGGTACCTAGTCAGATGTAAAGGGGATACCTAGTCAGATGTAAAGGGGGATACCTAGTCAGATGTAAAGGGGATACCTAGTCAGATGTAAAGGGGATACCTAGTCAGATGTAAAGGGGATACCTAGTCAGATGTAAAGGGGGATACCTAGTCAGATGTAAAGGGGATACCTAGTCAGATGTAAGGGGATACCTAGTCAGATGTAAAGGGGGATACCTAGTCAGATGTAAAGGGGATACCTAGTAAGATGTAAAGGGGTACCTAGTCAGATGTAAAGGGGGATACCTAGTCAGATGTAAAGGGGATACCTAGTCAGATGTAAAGGGAGATACCTAGTCAGATGTAAAGGGGATACCTAGTCAGATGTAAAGGGGATACCTAGTCAGATGTAAAGGGAGATACCTAGTCAGATGTAAAGGGGATACCTAGTCAGATGTAAAGGGGATACCTAGTCAGATGTAAAGGGGGATACCTAGTCAGATGTAAAGGAGATACCTAGTCAGATGTAAAGGGGATACCTAGTCAGATGTAAGGGGGATACCTAGTCAGATGTAAAGGGGATACCTAGTCAGATGTAAAGGGGATACCTAGTCAGATGTAAAGGGGATACCTAGTCAGATGTAAAGGGGGATACCTAGTCAGATGTAAAGGGGATACCTAGTCAGATGTAAAGGGGATACCTAGTCAGATGTAAAGGGAGATACCTAGTCAGATGTAAAGGGAGATACCTAGTCAGATGTAAAGGGGGATACCTAGTCAGATGTAAAGGGGATACCTAGTCAGATGTAAAGGAGGATACCTAGTCAGATGTAAGGGGGATACCTAGTCAGATGTAAAGGAGATACCTAGTCAGATGTAAAGGGGATACCTAGTCAGATGTAAAGGGGGTACCTAGTCAGATGTAAAGGGGGGGTACCTAGTCAGATGTAAAGGGGATACCTAGTCAGATGTAAAGGGGATACCTAGTCAGATGTAAAGGGGGATACCTAGTCAGATGTAAAGGGGATACCTAGTCAGATGTAAAGGGGATACCTAGTCAGATGTAAAGGGGATACCTAGTCAGATGTAAAGGGGATACCTAGTCAGATGTAAAGGGGGATACCTAGTCAGATGTAAAGGGGGATACCTAGTCAGATGTAAAGGGGATACCTAGTCAGATGTAAAGGGGATACCTAGTCAGATGTAAAGGGGGGATACCTAGTCAGATGTAAAGGGAGATACCTAGTCAGATGTAAAGGGAGATACCTAGTCAGATGTAAAGGGGGATACCTAGTCAGATGTAAAGGGAGATACCTAGTCAGATGTAAAGGGGGGATACCTAGTCAGATGTAAAGGGAGATACCTAGTCAGATGTAAAGGGGATACCTAGTCAGATGTAAAGGGGGATACCTAGTCAGATGTAAAGGGAGATACCTAGTCAGATGTAAAGGGAGATACCTAGTCAGATGTAAAGGGAGATACCTAGTCAGATGTAAAGGGGGATACCTAGTCAGATGTAAAGGGGGATACCTAGTCAGATGTAAAGGAGATACCTAGTCAGATGTAAAGGGGATACCTAGTCAGATGTAAAGGGGATACCTAGTCAGATGTAAAGGGAGATACCTAGTCAGATGTAAAGGGGGATACCTAGTCAGATGTAAAGGGAGATACCTAGTCAGATGTAAGTCAGATGTAAAGGGGATACCTAGTCAGATGTAAGGGGAGATACCTAGTCAGATGTAAAGGGAGATACCTAGTCAGATGTAAAGGGATACCTAGTCAGATGTAAAGGGGATACCTAGTCAGATGTAAAGGGGATACCTAGTCAGATGTAAAGGGGGTACCTAGTCAGATGTAAAGGGGGATACCTAGTCAGATGTAAAGGGGATACCTAGTCAGATGTAAAGGGGGTACCTAGTCAGATGTAAAGGGGGATACCTAGTCAGATGTAAAGGGGGTACCTAGTCAGATGTAAAGGGGGATACCTAGTCAGATGTAAAGGGGGATACCTAGTCAGATGTAAAGGGAGATACCTAGTCAGATGTAAAGGGGGATACCTAGTCAGATGTAAAGGGGATACCTAGTCAGATGTAAAGGGAGATACCTAGTCAGATGTAAAGGGGGATACCTAGTCAGATGTAAAGGGGATACCTAGTCAGATGTAAAGGGGGATACCTAGTCAGATGTAAAGGGAGATACCTAGTCAGATGTAAAGGGGGATACCTAGTCAGATGTAAAGGGAGATACCTAGTCAGATGTAAAGGGGGATACCTAGTCAGATGTAAAGGGGGATACCTAGTCAGATGTAAAGGGGGGATACCTAGTCAGATGTAAAGGGAGATACCTAGTCAGATGTAAAGGGGAGATACCTAGTCAGATGTAAAGGGGATA
>NW_026281907.1:20000-62718 GCF_023373465.1 Oncorhynchus keta
GTGGTAAACTCCCCCACAGCAGATACAGTGGTAAACTCCACCACAGCAGATACAGTGGTAAACTCCACCACAGCAGATACAGTGGTAAACTCCACCACAGCAGATACAGTGGTAAACTCCACCACAGCAGATACAGTGGTAAACTCCCTCACAGCAGATACAGGGCTAAACTCCACCACAGCAGATACAGTGGTAAATTCCACCACAGCAGCTCTTTTCTGCCTGGGTTGTTGTGCGGTCCTTCTGTAGCTCAGTTGGTAAAGCATGGCGCTTGTAACGCCAGGGTAGTGGGTTCGATTCCCGGGACCACCCATACATAGAATGTATGCACACATGACTGTAAGTCGCTTTGGATAAAAGCGTCTGCTAAATGGCATATATTATATTATGAATAAATGAGGCCCAGTGAGGATAGTCTAAGTTAAACAGGAAGGAGGGGTCATTGTTTTTGCAGCAGATTGAAATATTGATATGTTGAAATGTTTTCAAAAGGAGCTTGCAGATTTAAATATTGTTATGATAAAAATGTTTGTTTTTAAATCTAAATAATTGACTTCTTTATTTGTCTGATGTGATTCCAATCATTCAAAAGGCTCCAGACAGAGAGTGCTGTGTTGTCTCGGTAAATGAACAGTGGTCATAGGAGGCTCTGTTTCAAATCAAATCTAAATTTATTCGTCACATGCTAACTTACAAGCCCCGAACCAACAATGCAGTTTTAAAACATACAGATAAGAATAAGAGATAAAAGTAACAAGTAATTAAAGAGGAGCGGTAAAAAATAACAATATATACAGAGAGTGTGGAGGCTATGTATTACAGTACAGAGTCAATGTGGAGGCTATATACAGGGTATTACGGTACAGAGTCAATGTGGAGGCTATATACAGGGTATTACGGTACAGAGTCAATGTGGAGGCTATATACAGGGTATTACAGTACAGAGTCAATGTGGTGGCTATATACAGGGTATTACGGTACAGAGTCAATGTGGAGGCTATAAACAGAGGGTGCCGGTACAGAGTCAATGTGGAGGCTATATACAGAGGGTGCCGGTACAGAGTCAATGTGGAGGCTATAAACAGAGGGTGCCGGTACAGAGTCAATGTGCAGAGGCACCGGTTAGTTGAGGTAGTATGTACATGTAGGTAGAGTTAATTAAAGTGACTATGCATAGATGACAACAGATAGTGGCAGTGGTGTGTAGAGGGGGTTCCAGAGGTCTCCGGTAGCCTCTGGAACTGCCGATCTGCGGCCAACAAGGCAGAGTTCATCTCAGCCTATGCCTCCCTCCAGTCCCTCGACTTCTTGGAACTGACGGAAACATGGATCACCACAGATAACACTGCTACTCCTACTGCTCTCTCTTCGTCCGCCCACGTGTTCTCGCACACCCCGAGAGCTTCTGGTCAGCGGGGTGGTGGCACCGGATCCTCATCTCTCCCAAGTGGTCATTCTCTTTCTCCCTTACCCATCTGTCTCCTTTGAATTCCATGCTGTCACAGTTACCAGCCCTTTCAAGCTTAACATCCTTATCATTTATCGCCCTCCAGGTCCCCTCGGAGAGTTCATCAATGAGCTTGATGCCTTGATAAGCTCCTTTCCTGAGGACGGCTCACCTCTCACAGTTCTGGGCGACTTTAACCTCCCCACGTCTACCTTTGACTCATTCCTCTCTGACTCCTTCTTTCCACTCCCTCTCCTCTTTGACCTCACCCTCTCACCTTCCCCCTACTCACAAGGCAGGCAATACGCTCGACCTCATCTTTACTAGATGCTGTTCTTCCACTAACCTCATTGCAACTCCCCTCCAAGTCTCCGACCACTACCTTGTATCCTTTTCCCTCTCGCTCTCATCCAACACTTCCCACAATGCCCCTACTCGGATGGTATCGCGCCGTCCCAACCTTCGCTCTCTCTCCCCCGCTACTCTCTCCTCTTCCATCCTATCATCTCTTCCCTCTGCTCAAACCTTCTCCAACCTATCTCCTGATTCTGCCTCCTCAACCCTCCTCTCCTCCCTTTCTGCATCCTTTGACTCTCTATGTCCCCTATCCTCCAGGCCGGCTCGGTCCTCCCCTCCCGCTCCGTGGCTCGACGACTCATTGCGAGCTCACAGAACAGGGCTCCGGGCAGCCGAGCGGAAATGGAGGAAAACTCGCCTCCCTGCGTACCTGGCATCCTTTCACTCCCTCCTCTCTACATTTTCCTCCTCTGTCTCTGCTGCTAAAGCCACTTTCTACCACTCTAAATTCCAAGCATCTGCCTCTAACCCTAGGAAGCTCTTTGCCACCTTCTCCTCCCTCCTGAATCCTCCCCCCTCCTCCCTCTCTGCAGATGACTTCGTCAACCATTTTGAAAAGAAGGTCGACGACATCCGATCCTCGTTTGCTAAGTCAAACGACACCGCTGGTTCTGCTCACACTGCCCTACCCTATGCTCTGACCTCTTTCTCCCTCTCTCTCCAGATGAAATCTCGCGTCTTGTGACGGCCGGCCGCTCAACAACCTGCCCGCTTGACCCTATCCCCTCCTCTTTTCTCCAGACCATTTCCGGAGACCTTCTCCCTTACCTCACCTCGCTCATCAACTCATCCCTGACCGCTGGCTACGTCCCTTCCGTCTTCAAGAGAGCGAGAGTTGCACCCTTCTGAAAAAACCTACACTCGATCCCTCCGATGTCAACAACTACAGACCAGAATCCCTTCTTTTCTTTTCTCTCCAAAACTCTTGAACGTGCCGTCCTTGGCCAGCTCTCCCGCTATCTCTCTCAGAATAACCTTCTTGATCCAAATCAGTCAGGTTTCAAGACTAGTCATTCAACTGAGACTGCTCTTCTCTGTATCACGGAGGCGCTCCGCACTGCTAAAGCTAACTCTCTCTCCTCTGCTCTCATCCTTCTAGACCTATCGGCTGCCTTCGATACTGTGAACCATCAGATCCTCCTCTCCACCCTCTCCGAGTTGGGCATCTCCGGCGCGGCCCACGCTTGGATTGCGTCCTACCTGACAGATCGCTCCTACCAGGTGGCGTGGCGAGAATCTGTCTCCTCACCACCCGCTCTCACCACTGGTGTCCCCAAGGCTCTGTTCTAGGCCCTCTCCTATTCTCGCTATACACCAAGTCACTTGGCTCTGTCATAACCTCACATGGTCTCTCCTATCATTGCTATGCAGACGACACACAATTAATCTTTCCTTTCCCCTTCTGATGACCAGGTGGCGAATCGCATCTCTGCATGTCTGGCAGACATATCAGTGTGGATGACGGATCACCACCTCAAGCTGAACTCGGCAAGACGGAGCTGCTCTTCCTCCCGGGAAGGACTGCCCATTCCATGATCTCGCCATCACGGTTGACAACTCCATTGTGTCCTCCTCCCAGAGCGCTAACAACCTTGGTGTGATCCTGGACAACACCCTGTCGTTCTCAACTAACATCAAGGCGGTGGCCCGTTCCTGTAGGTTCATGCTCTACAACATCCGCAGAGTACGACCCTGCCTCACACAGGAAGCGGCGCAGGTCCTAATCCAGGCACTTGTCATCTCCCGTCTGGATTACTGCAACTCGCTGTTGGCTGGGCTCCCTGCCTGTGCCATTAAACCCCTACAACTCATCCAGAACGCCGCAGCCCGTCTGGTGTTCAACCTTCCCAAGTTCTCTCACGTCACCCCGCTCCTCCGCTCTCTCCACTGGCTTCCAGTTGAAGCTCGCATCCGCTACAAGACCATGGTGCTTGCCTACGGAGCTGTGAGGGGAACGGCACCTCAGTACCTCCAGGCTCTGATCAGGCCCTACACCCAAACAAGGGCACTGCGTTCATCCACCTCTGGCCTGCTCGCCTCCCTACCACTGAGGAAGTACAGTTCCCGCTCAGCCCAGTCAAAACTGTTCGCTGCTCTGGCCCCCAATGGTGGAACAAACTCCCTCACGACGCCAGGACAGCGGAGTCAATCACCACCTTCCGGAGACACCTGAAACCCCACCTCTTTAAGGAATACCTAGGATAGATAAAGTAATCCTTCTCACCCCCTTAAAAGATTTAGATGCACTATTGTAAAGTGGCTGTTCCACTGGATGTCATAAGGTGAATGCACCAATTTGTAAGTCGCTCTGGATAAGAGCGTCTGCTAAATGACTTAAATGTAAATGTAAGGGGGTGGCAATGCGAATAGTCTGGGTAGCCTTTTGACTAGATATTCAGGAGTCTAATGGGTAGAAGCTGTTTAAAAGCCTCTTGGACTTAGACTTGTCGCACCGGTACCGCTTGCCGTGTGGTAGCAGGGACAACGGTCTATGACTAGGGTGGCTGGAGTCTTTGACAACTTTTAGGGCCACAGGTACTATGGTGGTCTGCTTGAAACATGTTGGTATTACAGACTCAGAGAGGGAGAGGTTGAAAATGTCAATGAAGACACTTGCCAGTTGGTTAGTGCATGCTCGTAATACACGTCCTGGTAATCCATCTGGCACTGCAGCTGCCAGTGAATGTTGACCTGTCGGTCTTACTCACATCGGCTGCGGAGAGCGTGAACACACAGTCTTCCGGTACAGCTGGTGCTCTCATGCATGCTTCAGTGTTATTTGCCTCGAAGCGAGCATAGAAGTAGTTTATCTCGTCCGGTAGGCTCGTGTCACTTGGCAGTTCTCAGCTGTGCTTCCCTTTGTAGTCTGTAATAGTTTGTCCTGCCACATCCGACGAGCGTCAGAGCCGATGTAGTACGATTCAAACTTAGTCCTGTATTGACGCTTTGCCTGTTTGATGGTTTGTCGGAGGGCATAGAGAGATTTCTTATAAGCGTCCCAGTTAGAGTCCGTCTCCATGAAAAGCGGCAGCTCTATCCTTTAGCTCAGTGCAGATGTTGCCTGTAATCCATGGCTTCTGGTTGGGGAATGTACGTACGGTCACTGTGGGGATGATGTCATCGATACACTTATTGATGAAGCCAGTGACTGATGTGGTGTAACTCCTCAATGCCATCAGAAGAACCCCGGAACATATTCCAGTCTGTGCTCGTAAAACAGTCCTGTAGTTTAGCATCTGCTTCATCTGTCCACTTCTTTATTGACCGAGTCACTGGTGCTTCCTGCTTTAATGTTAAGCAGGAATCAGGAGGATGGAGTTATGGTGTGTGTGGAGTAAAGGTGGTCGAGAGTTTTTTTCTCCTCTGGTTGCACTGTTAACATGCTGGTACAAATGAGGTAAAACAGAGTTTAGTTTCCCTGCATTAAAGTCCCCGGCCACTAGGAGTGCTGCCACAATGGTTAGGATCCCATAAACAGTAGCCGTCTCCTGCACCAGAGAACAGATGAGGTAAACATGTATTAGAGGTCAGTGTTATAACTACTGGACCAGAGACCAGATGAGGTAAACATGTATTAGAGGTCAGTGTTATAACTACTGGACCAGATGAGGTAAACATGTATTAGAGGTCAGTGTTATAACTACTGGACCAGATGAGATAAACATGTATTAGAGGTCAGTGTTATAACTACTGGACCAGATGAGATAAACATGTATTAGAGGTCAGTGTTATAACTACTGGACCAGATGAGGTAAACATGTATTAGAGGTCAGTGTTATAACGACTGGACCAGATGAGATAAACATGTATTAGAGGTCAGTGTTATAACTACTGGACCAGAGACCAGATGAGGTAAACATGTATTAGAGGTCAGTGTTATGACTACTGGACCAGATGAGGTAAACATGTATTAGAGGTCAGTGTTATAACTACTGGACCAGATGAGATAAACATGTATTAGAGGTCAGTGTTATAACTACTGGACCAGATGAGGTAAACATGTATTAGAGGTCAGTGTTATAACTACTGGACCAGATGAGGTAAACATGTATTAGAGGTCAGTGTTATGACTACTGGACCAGAGACCAGATGAGGTAAAGATGTATTAGAGGTCAGTGTTATAACTACTGGACCAGATGAGGTAAACATGTATTAGAGGTCAGTGTTATAACTACTGGACCAGATGAGGTAAACATGTATTAGAGGTCAGTGTTATAACTACTGGACCAGATGAGGTAAACATGTATTAGAGGTCAGTGTTATAACTACTGGACCAGATGAGATAAACATGTATTAGAGGTCAGTGTTATAACTACTGGACCAGAGACCAGATGAGGTAAACATGTATTAGAGGTCAGTGTTATAACTACTGGACCAGATGAGGTAAACATGTATTAGAGGTCAGTGTTATAACTACTGGACCAGATGAGGTAAACATGTATTAGAGGTCAGTGTTATAACTACTGGACCAGATGAGGTAAACATGTATTAGAGGTCAGTGTTATAACTACTGGACCAGATGAGATAAACATGTATTAGAGGTCAGTGTTATAACTACTGGACCAGATGAGGTAAACATGTATTAGAGGTCAGTGTTATAACTACTGGACCAGATGAGGTAAACATGTATTAGAGGTCAGAGTTATAACTACTGGACCAGATGAGTAAACATGTATTAGAGGTCAGTGTTATAACTACTGGACCAGATGAGGTAAACATGTATTAGAGGTCAGTGTTATAACTACTGGACCAGATGAGGTAAACATGTATTAGAGGTCAGTGTTATAACTACTGGACCAGAGACCAGATGAGATAAACATGTATTAGAGGTCAGTGTTATAACTACTGGACCAGATGAGTAAACATGTATTAGAGGTCAGTGTTATAACTACTGGACCAGATGAGATAAACATGTATTAGAGGTCAGTGTTATAACTACTGGACCAGAGACCAGATGAGGTAAACATGTATTAGAGGTCAGTGTTATAACTACTGGACCAGATGAGATAAACATGTATTAAGAGGTCAGTGTTATAACTACTGGACCAGATGAGGTAAACATGTATTAGAGGTCAGTGTTATAACTACTGGACCAGATGAGATAAACATGTATTAGAGGTCAGTGTTATAACTACTGGACCAGATGAGATAAACATGTATTAGAGGTCAGTGTTATAACTACTGGACCAGAGACCAGATGAGATAAACATGTATTAGAGGTCAGTGTTATAACTACTGGACCAGATGAGGTAAACATGTATTAGAGGTCAGTGTTATAACTACTGGACCAGAGACCAGATGAGGTAAACATGTATTAGAGGTCAGTGTTATAACTACTGGACCAGATGAGATAAACATGTATTAAGAGGTCAGTGTTATAACTACTGGACCAGATGAGGTAAACATGTATTAGAGGTCAGTGTTATAACTACTGGACCAGATGAGGTAAACATGTATTAGAGGTTAGTGTTATAACTACTGGACCAGATGAGATAAACATGTATTAGAGGTCAGTGTTATAACTACTGGACCAGAGACCAGATGAGGTAAACCAGAGACCAGATGAGGTAAACATGTATTAGAGGTCAGTGTTATAACTACTGGACCAGATGAGGTAAACATGTATTAGAGGTTAGTGTTATAACTACTGGACCAGATGAGGTAAACATGTATTAGAGGTCAGTGTTATAACTACTGGACCAGATGAGGTAAACATGTATTAGAGGTCAGTGTTATAACTACTGGACCAGATGAGGTAAACATGTATTAGAGGTCAGTGTTATAACTACTGGACCAGAGACCAGATGAGGTAAACATGTATTAGAGGTTAGTGTTATAACTACTGGACCAGATGAGGTAAACATGTATTAGAGGTCAGTGTTATAACTACTGGACCAGAGACCAGATGAGGTAAACATGTATTAGAGGTTAGTGTTATAACTACTGGACCAGATGAGATAAACATGTATTAGAGGTCAGTGTTATAACTACTGGACCAGATGAGATAAACATGTATTAGAGATCAGTGTTATAACTACTGGACCAGATGAGGTAAACATGTATTAGAGGTCAGTGTTATAACTACTGGACCAGATGAGATAAACATGTATTAGAGATCAGTGTTATAACTACTGGACCAGATGAGGTAAACATGTATTAGAGGTCAGTGTTATAACTACTGGACCAGATGAGGTAAACATGTATTAGAGGTCAGTGTTATAACTACTGGACCAGAGACCAGATGAGGTAAACATGTATTAGAGGTCAGTGTTATAACTACTGGACCAGATGAGATAAACATGTATTAGAGATCAGTGTTATAACTACTGGACCAGATGAGGTAAACATATTAGAGGTCAGTGTTATAACTACTGGACCAGATGAGATAAACATGTATTAGAGGTCAGTGTTATAACTACTGGACCAGATGAGGTAAACATGTATTAGAGGTCAGTGTTATAACTACTGGACCAGAGACCAGATGAGGTAAACATGTATTAGAGGTCAGTGTTATAACTACTGACCAGATGAGATAAACATGTATTAGAGGTTAGTGTTATAACTACTGGACCAGAGACCAGATGAGATAAACATGTATTAGAGATCAGTGTTATAACTACTGGACCAGATGAGGTAAACATGTATTAGAGGTCAGTGTTATAACTACTGGACCAGATGAGATAAACATGTATTAGAGATCAGTGTTATAACTACTGGACCAGATGAGGTAAACATGTATTAGAGGTCAGTGTTATAACTACTGGACCAGAGACCAGATGAGGTAAACATGTATTAGAGGTCCGTGTTATAACTACTGGACCAGATGAGATAAACATGTATTAGAGGTCAGTGTTATAACTACTGGACCAGATGAGGTAAACATGTATTAGAGGTCAGTGTTATAACTACTGGACCAGATGAGGTAAACATGTATTAGAGGTCAGTGTTATAACTACTGGACCAGATGAGATAAACATGTATTAGAGGTCAGTGTTATAACTACTGGACCAGATGAGGTAAACATGTATTAGAGGTCAGTGTTATAACTACTGGACCAGATGAGGTAAACATGTATTAGAGGTCAGTGTTATAACTACTGGACCAGATGAGATAAACATGTATTAGAGGTCAGAGTTATAACTACTGGACCAGATGAGTAAACATGTATTAGAGGTCAGTGTTATAACTACTGGACCAGAGACCAGATGAGGTAAACATGTATTAGAGGTCAGTGTTATGACTACTGGACCAGATGAGGTAAACATGTATTAGAGGTCAGTGTTATAACTACTGACCAGATGAGATAAACATGTATTAGAGGTCAGTGTTATAACTACTGGACCAGATGAGATAAACATGTATTAGAGGTCAGTGTTATAACTACTGGACCAGAGACCAGATGAGGTAAACATGTATTAGAGGTCAGTGTTATAACTACTGGACCAGAGACCAGATGAGGTAAACATGTATTAGAGGTCAGTGTTATAACTACTGGACCAGATGAGGTAAACATGTATTAGAGGTCAGTGTTATAACTACTGGACCAGATGAGATAAACATGTATTAGAGGTCAGTGTTATAACTACTGGACCAGATGAGGTAAACATGTATTAGAGGTCAGTGTTATAACTACTGGACCAGATGAGATAAACATGTATTAGAGGTCAGTGTTATAACTACTGGACCAGATGAGGTAAACATGTATTAGAGGTCAGTGTTATAACTACTGGACCAGATGAGATAAACATGTATTAGAGGTCAGTGTTATAACTACTGGACCAGATGAGGTAAACATGTATTAGAGGTCAGTGTTATAACTACTGGACCAGATGAGGTAAACATGTATTAGAGGTCAGTGTTATAACTACTGGACCAGAGACCAGATGAGGTAAACATGTATTAGAGGTCAGTGTTATAACTACTGGACCAGATGAGGTAAACATGTATTAGAGGTCAGTGTTATAACTACTGGACCAGATGAGGTAAACATGTATTAGAGGTCAGTGTTATAACTACTGGACCAGATGAGGTAAACATGTATTAGAGGTCAGTGTTATAACTACTGGACCAGATGAGGTAAACATGTATTAGAGGTCAGTGTTATAACTACTGGACCAGAGACCAGATGAGGTAAACATGTATTAGAGGTCAGTGTTATAACTACTGGACCAGATGAGGTAAACATGTATTAGAGGTCAGTGTTATAACTACTGGACCAGATGAGGTAAACATGTATTAGAGGTCAGTGTTATGACTACTGGACCAGATGAGATAAACATGTATTAGAGGTCAGTGTTATAACTACTGGACCAGATGAGGTAAACATGTATTAGAGGTCAGTGTTATAACTACTGGACCAGATGAGGTAAACATGTATTAGAGGTCAGTGTTATAACTACTGGACCAGATGAGGTAAACATGTATTAGAGGTCAGTGTTATAACTACTGGACCAGATGAGATAAACATGTATTAGAGGTCAGTGTTATAACTACTGGACCAGATGAGGTAAACATGTATTAGAGGTCAGTGTTATAACTACTGGACCAGAGAACAGATGAGGTAAACATGTATTAGAGGTCAGTGTTATGACTACTGGACCAGATGAGGTAAACATGTATTAGAGGTCAGTGTTATGACTACTGGACCAGATGAGGTAAATATGTATTAGAGGTCAGTGTTATAACTACTGGACCAGATGAGATAAACATGTATTAGAGGTCAGTGTTATAACTACTGGACCAGATGAGGTAAACATGTATTAGAGGTCAGTGTTATAACTACTGGACCAGAGACCAGATGAGGTAAACATGTATTAGAGGTCAGTGTTATAACTACTGGACCAGATGAGATAAACATGTATTAGAGGTCAGTGTTATGACTACTGGACCAGATGAGGTAAACATGTATTAGAGGTCAGTGTTATAACTACTGGACCAGAGACCAGATGAGGTAAACATGTATTAGAGGTCAGTGTTATAACTACTGGACCAGAGAACAGATGAGGTAAACATGTATTAGAGGTCAGTGTTATGACTACTGGACCAGAGACCAGATGAGGTAAACATGTATTAGAGGTCAGTGTTATAACTACTGGACCAGATGAGGTAAACATGTATTAGAGGTCAGTGTTATAACTACTGGACCAGATGAGGTAAACATGTATTAGAGGTCAGTGTTATAACTACTGGACCAGATGAGGTAAACATGTATTAGAGGTCAGTGTTATAACTACTGGACCAGAT
Organism: Oncorhynchus keta; assembly: GCF_023373465.1. Classification (NCBI taxonomy): domain Eukaryota; kingdom Metazoa; phylum Chordata; class Actinopteri; order Salmoniformes; family Salmonidae; genus Oncorhynchus; species Oncorhynchus keta. The sequence goes on from NW_026281907.1 coordinate 31,048, forward strand.
GAGATAAACATGTATTAGAGGTCAGTGTTATAACTACTGGACCAGATGAGGTAAACATGTATTAGAGGTCAGTGTTATAACTACTGGACCAGATGAGGTAAACATGTATTAGAGATCAGTGTTATAACTACTGGACCAGATGAGGTAAACATGTATTAGAGGTCAGTGTTATAACTACTGGACCAGATGAGGTAAACATGTATTAGAGGTCAGTGTTATAACTACTGGACCAGATGAGGTAAACATGTATTAGAGGTCAGTGTTATAACTACTGGACCAGAGAACAGATGAGGTAAACATGTATTAGAGGTCAGTGTTATGACTACTGGACCAGATGAGGTAAACATGTATTAGAGGTCAGTGTTATGACTACTGGACCAGATGAGGTAAACATGTATTAGAGGTCAGTGTTATAACTACTGGACCAGATGAGATAAACATGTATTAGAGGTCAGTGTTATAACTACTGGACCAGATGAGGTAAACATGTATTAGAGGTCAGTGTTATAACTACTGGACCAGATGAGATAAACATGTATTAGATGTCAGTGTTATAACTACTGGACCAGATGAGGTAAACATGTATTAGAGGTCAGTGTTATAACTACTGGACCAGAGACCAGATGAGATAAACATGTATTAGAGGTCAGTGTTATAACTACTGGACCAGATGAGTAAACATGTATTAGAGGTCAGTGTTATAACTACTGGACCAGATGAGATAAACATGTATTAGAGGTCAGTGTTATAACTACTGGACCAGAGACCAGATGAGGTAAACATGTATTAGAGGTCAGTGTTATAACTACTGGACCAGATGAGGTAAACATGTATTAGAGGTCAGTGTTATAACTACTGGACCAGATGAGGTAAACATGTATTAGAGGTCAGTGTTATAACTACTGGACCAGATGAGATAAACATGTATTAGAGGTCAGTGTTATAACTACTGGACCAGATGAGATAAACATGTATTAGAGGTCAGTGTTATAACTACTGGACCAGAGACCAGATGAGATAAACATGTATTAGAGGTCAGTGTTATAACTACTGGACCAGATGAGGTAAACATGTATTAGAGGTCAGTGTTATAACTACTGGACCAGAGACCAGATGAGATAAACATGTATTAGAGGTCAGTGTTATAACTACTGGACCAGATGAGATAAACATGTATTAAGAGGTCAGTGTTATAACTACTGGACCAGATGAGGTAAACATGTATTAGAGGTCAGTGTTATAACTACTGGACCAGAGACCAGATGAGGTAAACATGTATTAGAGGTCAGTGTTATAACTACTGGACCAGAGACCAGATGAGGTAAACATGTATTAGAGGTCAGTGTTATAACTACTGGACCAGATGAGGTAAACATGTATTAGAGGTTAGTGTTATAACTACTGGACCAGATGAGGTAAACATGTATTAGAGGTCAGTGTTATAACTACTGGACCAGATGAGGTAAACATGTATTAGAGGTCAGTGTTATAACTACTGGACCAGATGAGGTAAACATGTATTAGAGGTCAGTGTTATAACTACTGGACCAGAGACCAGATGAGGTAAACATGTATTAGAGGTCAGTGTTATAACTACTGGACCAGATGAGGTAAACATGTATTAGAGGTCAGTGTTATAACTACTGGACCAGAGACCAGATGAGGTAAACATGTATTAGAGGTTAGTGTTATAACTACTGGACCAGATGAGATAAACATGTATTAGAGGTCAGTGTTATAACTACTGGACCAGATGAGATAAACATGTATTAGAGATCAGTGTTATAACTACTGGACCAGATGAGGTAAACATGTATTAGAGGTCAGTGTTATAACTACTGGACCAGATGAGGTAAACATGTATTAGAGATCAGTGTTATAACTACTGGACCAGATGAGGTAAACATGTATTAGAGGTCAGTGTTATAACTACTGGACCAGATGAGGTAAACATGTATTAGAGGTCAGTGTTATAACTACTGGACCAGAGACCAGATGAGGTAAACATGTATTAGAGGTCAGTGTTATAACTACTGGACCAGATGAGATAAACATGTATTAGAGATCAGTGTTATAACTACTGGACCAGATGAGGTAAACATGGAGGTCAGTGTTATAACTACTGGACCAGATGAGTAAACATGTATTAGAGGTCAGTGTTATAACTACTGGACCAGATGAGGTAAACATGTATTAGAGGTCAGTGTTATAACTACTGGACCAGAGACCAGATGAGGTAAACATGTATTAGAGGTCAGTGTTATAACTACTGGACCAGATGAGATAAACATGTATTAGAGGTTAGTGTTATAACTACTGGACCAGAGACCAGATGAGATAAACATGTATTAGAGATCAGTGTTATAACTACTGGACCAGATGAGGTAAACATGTATTAGAGGTCAGTGTTATAACTACTGGACCAGATGAGATAAACATGTATTAGAGATCAGTGTTATAACTACTGGACCAGATGAGGTAAACATGTATTAGAGGTCAGTGTTATGACTACTGGACCAGAGACCAGATGAGGTAAACATGTATTAGAGGTCAGTGTTATAACTACTGGACCAGATGAGATAAACATGTATTAGAGGTCAGTGTTATAACTACTGGACCAGATGAGGTAAACATGTATTAGAGGTCAGTGTTATAACTACTGGACCAGATGAGATAAACATGTATTAGAGGTCAGTGTTATAACTACTGGACCAGATGAGATAAACATGTATTAGAGGTCAGTGTTATAACTACTGGACCAGATGAGGTAAACATGTATTAGAGGTCAGTGTTATAACTACTGGACCAGATGAGATAAACATGTATTAGAGGTCAGTGTTATAACTACTGGACCAGATGAGATAAACATGTATTAGAGGTCAGAGTTATAACTACTGGACCAGATGAGTAAACATGTATTAGAGGTCAGTGTTATAACTACTGGACCAGAGACCAGATGAGGTAAACATGTATTAGAGGTCAGTGTTATAACTACTGGACCAGATGAGGTAAACATGTATTAGAGGTCAGTGTTATAACTACTGGACCAGATGAGGTAAACATGTATTAGAGGTCAGTGTTATAACTACTGGACCAGATGAGATAAACATGTATTAGAGGTCAGTGTTATAACTACTGGACCAGAGACCAGATGAGGTAAACATGTATTAGAGGTCAGTGTTATAACTACTGGACCAGAGACCAGATGAGGTAAACATGTATTAGAGGTCAGTGTTATAACTACTGGACCAGATGAGGTAAACATGTATTAGAGGTCAGTGTTATAACTACTGGACCAGATGAGATAAACATGTATTAGAGGTCAGTGTTATAACTACTGGACCAGATGAGGTAAACATGATTAGAGGTCAGTGTTATAACTACTGGACCAGATGAGATAAACATGTATTAGAGGTCAGTGTTATAACTACTGGACCAGATGAGGTAAACATGTATTAGAGGTCAGTGTTATAACTACTGGACCAGATGAGATAAACATGTATTAGAGGTCAGTGTTATAACTACTGGACCAGATGAGGTAAACATGTATTAGAGGTCAGTGTTATAACTACTGGACCAGATGAGGTAAACATGTATTAGAGGTCAGTGTTATAACTACTGGACCCAGATGAGGTAAACATGTATTAGAGGTCAGTGTTATAACTACTGGACCAGATGAGGTAAACATGTATTAGAGGTCAGTGTTATAACTACTGGACCAGATGAGGTAAACATGTATTAGAGGTCAGTGTTATAACTACTGGACCAGATGAGTCAATGGTAAACATGTATTAGAGGTCAGTGTTATAACTACTGGACCAGATGAGGTAAACATGTATTAGAGGTCAGTGTTATAACTACTGGACCAGAGACCAGATGAGGTAAACATGTATTAGAGGTCAGTGTTATAACTACTGGACCAGATGAGGTAAACATGTATTAGAGGTCAGTGTTATAACTACTGACCAGATGAGGTAAACATGTATTAGAGGTCAGTGTTATAACTACTGGACCAGATGAGTAAACATGTATTAGAGGTCAGTGTTATAACTACTGGACCAGATGAGGTAAACATGTATTAGAGGTCAGTGTTATAACTACTGGACCAGATGAGATAAACATGTATTAGAGGTCAGTGTTATAACTACTGGACCAGATGAGGTAAACATGTATTAGAGGTCAGTGTTATAACTACTGGACCAGATGAGATAAACATGTATTAGAGGTCAGTGTTATAACTACTGGACCAGATGAGGTAAACATGTATTAGAGGTCAGTGTTATAACTACTGGACCAGAGAACAGATGAGGTAAACATGTATTAGAGGTCAGTAACTACTATGACTACTGGACCAGATGAGGTAAACATGTATTAGAGGTCAGTGTTATGACTACTGGACCAGATGAGGTAAACATGTATTAGAGGTCAGTGTTATAACTACTGGACCAGATGAGGTAAACATGTATTAGAGGTCAGTGTTATAACTACTGGACCAGATGAGGTAAACATGTATTAGAGGTCAGTGTTATAACTACTGGACCAGAGACCAGATGAGGTAAACATGTATTAGAGGTCAGTGTTATAACTACTGGACCAGATGAGGTAAACATGTATTAGAGGTCAGTGTTATAACTACTGGACCAGATGAGGTAAACATGTATTAGAGGTCAGTGTTATGACTACTGGACCAGAGACCAGATGAGGTAAACATGTATTAGAGGTCAGTGTTATAACTACTGGACCAGAGACCAGATGAGGTAAACATGTATTAGAGGTCAGTGTTATAACTACTGGACCAGACCAGATGAGATAAACATGTATTAAGAGGTCAGTGTTATAACTACTGGACCAGATGAGGTAAACATGTATTAGAGGTCAGTGTTATGACTACTGGACCAGATGAGGTAAACATGTATTAGAGGTCAGTGTTATGACTACTGGACCAGATGAGGTAAACATGTATTAGAGGTCAGTGTTATAACTACTGGACCAGATGAGATAAACATGTATTAGAGGTCAGTGTTATAACTACTGGACCAGATGAGGTAAACATGTATTAGAGGTCAGTGTTATAACTACTGGACCAGATGAGGTAAACATGTATTAGAGATCAGTGTTATAACTACTGGACCAGATGAGGTAAACATGTATTAGAGGTCAGTGTTATAACTACTGGACCAGATGAGGTAAACATGTATTAGAGGTCAGTGTTATAACTACTGGACCAGATGAGGTAAACATGTATTAGAGGTCAGTGTTATAACTACTGGACCAGAGACAGATGAGGTAAACATGTATTAGAGGTCAGTGTTATGACTACTGGACCAGATGAGGTAAACATGTATTAGAGGTCAGTGTTATGACTACTGGACCAGATGAGGTAAACATGTATTAGAGGTCAGTGTTATAACTACTGGACCAGATGAGATAAACATGTATTAGAGGTCAGTGTTATAACTACTGGACCAGATGAGGTAAACATGTATTAGAGGTCAGTGTTATAACTACTGGACCAGAGACCAGATGAGATAAACATGTAGTAGAGGTCAGTGTTATAACTACTGGACCAGAGACCAGATGAGGTAAACATGTATTAGAGGTCAGTGTTATAACTACTGGACCAGATGAGGTAAACATGTATTAGAGGTCAGTGTTATGACTACTGGACCAGATGAGATAAACATGTATTAGAGGTCAGTGTTATAACTACTGGACCAGATGAGGTAAACATGTATTAGAGGTCAGTGTTATAACTACTGGACCAGAGACCAGATGAGGTAAACATGTATTAGAGGTCAGTGTTATAACTACTGGACCAGATGAGGTAAACATGTATTAGAGGTCAGTGTTATGACTACTGGACCAGATGAGGTAAACATGTATTAGAGGTCAGTGTTATAACTACTGGACCAGATGAGATAAACATGTATTAGAGGTCAGTGTTATGACTACTGGACCAGATGAGGTAAACATGTATTAGAGGTCAGTGTTATAACTACTGGACCAGAGACCAGATGAGGTAAACATGTATTAGAGGTCAGTGTTATAACTACTGGACCAGATGAGGTAAACATGTATTAGAGGTCAGTGTTATAACTACTGGACCAGATGAGGTAAACATGTATTAGAGGTCAGTGTTATAACTACTGGACCAGATGAGATAAACATGTATTAGAGGTCAGTGTTATAACTACTGGACCAGATGAGGTAAACATGTATTAGAGGTCAGTGTTATAACTACTGGACCAGATGAGGTAAACATGTATTAGAGGTCAGTGTTATGACTACTGGACCAGATGAGGTAAACATGTATTAGAGGTCAGTGTTATGACTACTGGACCAGATGAGGTAAACATGTATTAGAGGTCAGTGTTATAACTACTGGACCAGAGACCAGATGAGGTAAACATGTATTAGAGGTCAGTGTTATAACTACTGGACCAGATGAGATAAACATGTATTAGAGGTCAGTGTTATAACTACTGGACCAGATGAGGTAAACATGTATTAGAGGTCAGTGTTATAACTACTGGACCAGATGAGGTAAACATGTATTAGAGGTCAGTGTTATGACTACTGGACCAGATGAGTAAACATGTATTAGAGGTCAGTGTTATGACTACTGGACCAGATGAGGTAAACATGTATTAGAGGTCAGTGTTATAACTACTGGACCAGAGACCAGATGAGGTAAACATGTATTAGAGGTCAGTGTTATAACTACTGGACCAGATGAGGTAAACATGTATTAGAGGTCAGTGTTATAACTACTGGACCAGATGAGGTAAACATGTATTAGAGGTCAGTGTTATAACTACTGGACCAGATGAGATAAACATGTATTAGAGGTCAGTGTTATAACTACTGGACCAGATGAGGTAAACATGTATTAAGAGGTCAGTGTTATAACTACTGGACCAGATGAGATAAACATGTATTAGAGGTCAGTGTTATGACTACTGGACCAGATGAGGTAAACATGTATTAGAGGTCAGTGTTATAACTACTGGACCAGAGACCAGATGAGGTAAACATGTATTAGAGGTCAGTGTTATAACTACTGGACCAGATGAGATAAACATGTATTAGAGGTCAGTGTTATAACTACTGGACCAGATGAGGTAAACATGTATTAGAGGTCAGTGTTATAACTACTGGACCAGATGAGGTAAACATGTAGTAGAGGTCAGTGTTATGACTACTGGACCAGATGAGATAAACATGTATTAGAGGTCAGTGTTATAACTACTGGACCAGAGACCAGATGAGGTAAACATGTATTAGAGGTCAGTGTTATAACTACTGGACCAGATGAGATAAACATGTATTAGAGGTCAGTGTTATAACTACTGGACCAGATGAGGTAAACATGTATTAGAGGTCAGTGTTATGACTACTGGACCAGATGAGGTAAACATGTATTAGAGGTCAGTGTTATAACTACTGGACCAGATGAGGTAAACATGTATTAGAGGTCAGTGTTATAACTACTGGACCAGATGAGGTAAACATGTATTAGAGGTCAGTGTTATAACTACTGGACCAGATGAGGTAAACATGTATTAGAGGTCAGTGTTATAACTACTGGACCAGACCAGATGAGGTAAACATGTATTAGAGGTCAGTGTTATAACTACTGGACCAGATGAGGTAAACATGTATTAGAGGTCAGTGTTATAACTACTGGACCAGATGAGATAAACATGTATTAGAGGTCAGTGTTATAACTACTGGACCAGAGACCAGATGAGGTAAACATTCGCCACCTGATGACCAGGTATCGATCTCTGCATGTCTGGCAGACATATCAGTGTGGATGACGGATCACCACCTCAAGCTGAACCTACTGAGCTCCCTCTTCCTCCCGGGGAAGGACTGCCCGTTCCATGATCTCGCCATCACGGCTGACAACTCCATTGTGTCCTCCTCCCAGAGCGCTAAGAACCTTGGCGTGATCCTGGACAACACCCTGACGTTCTCAACTAACATCAAGGCGGTGTCCCGTTCCTGTAGGTTCATGCTCTACAACATCCGCAGAGTAAACCCTGCCTCACACAGGAAGCGGCGCAGGTCCTAATCCAGGCACTTGTCATCTCCCCGTCTTGATTACTGCAACTCGCTGTTGGCTGGGCTCCCTGCCTGTGCCATTAAACCCCTACAACTCATCCAGAACGCCGCAGCCCGTCTGGTGTTCAACCTTCCCAAGTTCTCTCACGTCACCCCGCTCCTCCGCTCTCTCCACTGGCTTCCAGTTGAAGCTCGCATCCGCTACAAGACCATGGTGCTCGCCTACGGAGCTGTGAGGGGAACGGCACCTCAGTACCTCCAGGCTCTGATCAGGCCCTACACCCAAACAAGGGCACTGCGTTCATCCACCTCTGGCCTGCTCGCCTCCCTACCACTGAGGAAGTACAGTTCCCGCTCAGCCCAGTCAAAACTGTTCGCTGCTCTGGCCCCCCAATGGTGGAACAAACTCCTCACGACGCCAGGACAGCGGAGTCAATCACCACCTTCCGGAGACACCTGAAACCCCACCTCTTCAAGGAATACCTAGGATAGGGTAAGTAAGGGTAAGTAATCCTTCTCACCCCCCCTTCTCACCCCCCCAACAAGATTTAGATGCAAGTGGCTGTTCCACTGGTTGTCATAAGGTGTATGCACCAATTTGTAAGTGTCTGGATAAGAGCGTCTGCTAAATGACTTAAATGTAAATGTAAATGTATTAGAGGTCAGTGTTATAACTACTGGACCAGATGAGGTAAACATGTATTAGAGGTCAGTGTTATAACTACTACCAGATGAGGTAAACATGTATTAGAGGTCAGTGTTATGACTACTGGACCAGATGAGGTAAACATGTATTAGAGGTCAGTGTTATAACTACTGGACCAGAGACCAGATGAGGTAAACATGTATTAGAGGTCAGTGTTATAACTACTGGACCAGAGACCAGATGAGGTAAACATGTATTAGAGGTCAGTGTTATGACTACTGGACCAGATGAGGTAAACATGTATTGAGGTCAGTGTTATAACTACTGGACCAGATGAGATAAACATGTATTAGAGGTCAGTGTTATGACTACTGGACCAGATGAGATAAACATGTATTAGAGGTCATGTTATAACTACTGGACCAGAGACCAGATGAGGTAAACATGTATTAGAGGTCAGTGTTATGACTACTGGACCAGATGAGGTAAACATGTATTAGAGGTCAGTGTTATAACTACTGGACCAGATGAGATAAACATGTATTAGAGGTCAGTGTTATAACTACTGGACCAGATGAGATAAACATGTATTAGAGGTCAGTGTTATAACTACTGGACCAGATGAGGTAAACATGTATTAGAGGTCAGTGTTATAACTACTGGACCAGAGACCAGATGAGGTAAACATGTATTAGAGGTCAGTGTTATAACTACTGGACCAGATGAGGTAAACATGTATTAGAGGTCAGTGTTATAACTACTGGACCAGATGAGGTAAACATGTATTAGAGGTCAGTGTTATAACTACTGGACCAGATGAGATAAACATGTATTAGAGGTCAGTGTTATAACTACTGGACCAGAGACCAGATGAGGTAAACATGTATTAGAGGTCAGTGTTATAACTACTGGACCAGATGAGGTAAACATGTATTAGAGGTCAGTGTTATAACTACTGGACCAGATGAGGTAAACATGTATTAGAGGTCAGTGTTATAACTACTGGACCAGATGAGGTAAACATGTATTAGAGGTCAGTGTTATAACTACTGGACCAGAGACCAGATGAGGTAAACATGTATTAGAGGTCAGTGTTATAACTACTGGACCAGAGACCAGATGAGGTAAACATGTATTAGAGGTCAGTGTTATGACTACTGGACCAGATGAGGTAAACATGTATTAGAGGTCAGTGTTATAACTACTGGACCAGATGAGATAAACATGTATTAGAGGTCAGTGTTATGACTACTGGACCAGATGAGATAAACATGTATTAGAGGTCAGTGTTATAACTACTGGACCAGAGACCAGATGAGGTAAACATGTATTAGAGGTCAGTGTTATGACTACTGGACCAGATGAGGTAAACATGTATTAGAGGTCAGTGTTATAACTACTGGACCAGATGAGATAAACATGTATTAGAGGTCAGTGTTATAACTACTGGACCAGATGAGATAAACATGTATTAGAGGTCAGTGTTATAACTACTGGACCAGATGAGGTAAACATGTATTAGAGGTCAGTGTTATAACTACTGGACCAGAGACCAGATGAGGTAAACATGTATTAGAGGTCAGTGTTATAACTACTGGACCAGATGAGGTAAACATGTATTAGAGGTCAGTGTTATAACTACTGGACCAGATGAGGTAAACATGTATTAGAGGTCAGTGTTATAACTACTGGACCAGATGAGATAAACATGTATTAGAGGTCAGTGTTATAACTACTGGACCAGAGACCGAGATGAGGTAAACATGTATTAGAGGTCAGTGTTATAACTACTGGACCAGATGAGGTAAACATGTATTAGAGGTCAGTGTTATAACTACTGGACCAGATGAGATAAACATGTATTAGAGGTCAGTGTTATAACTACTGGACCAGAGACCAGATGAGATAAACATGTATTAGAGGTCAGTGTTATGACTACTGGACCAGATGAGATAAACATGTATTAGAGGTCAGTGTTATAACTACTGGACCAGAGATGAGGTAAACATGTATTAGAGGTCAGTGTTATGACTACTGGACCAGATGAGGTAAACATGTATTAGAGGTCAGTGTTATAACTACTGGACCAGATGAGATAAACATGTATTAGAGGTCAGTGTTATGACTACTGGACCAGATGAGGTAAACATGTATTAGAGGTCAGTGTTATAACTACTGGACCAGATGAGATAAACATGTATTAGAGGTCAGTGTTATAACTACTGGACCAGAGACCAGATGAGGTAAACATGTATTAGGAGGTCAGTGTTATAACTACTGGACCAGAGACCAGATGATGAGTAAACATGTATTAGAGGTCAGTGTTATAACTACTGGACCAGATGAGGTAAACATGTATTAGAGGTCAGTGTTATAACTACTGGACCAGATGAGATAAACATGTATTAGAGGTCAGTGTTATAACTACTGGACCAGATGAGGTAAACATGTATTAGAGGTCAGTGTTATAACTACTGGACCAGAGACCAGATGAGGTAAACATGTATTAGAGGTCAGTGTTATAACTACTGGACCAGATGAGGTAAACATGTATTAGAGGTCAGTGTTATGACTACTGGACCAGAGACCAGATGAGATAAACATGTAGTAGAGGTCAGTGTTATAACTACTGGACCAGAGACCAGATGAGGTAAACATGTATTAGAGGTCAGTGTTATAACTACTGGACCAGATGATGGTAAACATGTATTAGAGGTCAGTGTTATGACTACTGGACCAGATGAGATAAACATGTATTAGAGGTCAGTGTTATGACTACTGGACCAGATGAGGTAAACATGTATTAGAGGTCAGTGTTATAACTACTGGACCAGAGACCAGATGAGGTAAACATGTATTAGAGGTCAGTGTTATAACTACTGGACCAGATGAGGTAAACATGTATTAGAGGTCAGTGTTATAACTACTGGACCAGATGAGGTAAACATGTATTAGAGGTCAGTGTTATGACTACTGGACCAGATGAGATAAACATGTATTAGAGGTCAGTGTTATGACTACTGGACCAGATGAGGTAAACATGTATTAGAGGTCAGTGTTATAACTACTGGACCAGAGACCAGATGAGGTAAACATGTATTAGAGGTCAGTGTTATAACTACTGGACCAGATGAGGTAAACATGTATTAGAGGTCAGTGTTATAACTACTGGACCAGATGAGGTAAACATGTATTAGAGGTCAGTGTTATAACTACTGGACCAGATGAGGTAAAACATGTATTAGAGGTCAGTGTTATAACTACTGGACCAGATGAGGTAAACATGTATTAGAGGTCAGTGTTATAACTACTGGACCAGATGAGGTAAACATGTATTAGAGGTCAGTGTTATGACTACTGGACCAGATGAGATAAACATGTATTAGAGGTCAGTGTTATGACTACTGGACCAGATGAGGTAAACATGTATTAGAGGTCAGTGTTATAACTACTGGACCAGAGACCAGATGAGGTAAACATGTATTAGAGGTCAGTGTTATAACTACTGGACCAGATGAGATAAACATGTATTAGAGGTCAGTGTTATAACTACTGGACCAGATGAGGTAAACATGTATTAGAGGTCAGTGTTATAACTACTGGACCAGATGAGGTAAACATGTATTAGAGGTCAGTGTTATGACTACTGGACCAGATGAGATAAACATGTATTAGAGGTCAGTGTTATGACTACTGGACCAGATGAGGTAAACATGTATTAGAGGTCAGTGTTATAACTACTGGACCAGAGACCAGATGAGGTAAACATGTATTAGAGGTCAGTGTTATAACTACTGGACCAGATGAGGTAAACATGTATTAGAGGTCAGTGTTATAACTACTGGACCAGATGAGGTAAACATGTATTAGAGGTCAGTGTTATAACTACTGGACCAGATGAGATAAACATGTATTAGAGGTCAGTGTTATAACTACTGGACCAGATGAGGTAAACATGTATTAAGAGGTCAGTGTTATAACTACTGGACCAGATGAGATAAACATGTATTAGAGGTCAGTGTTATGACTACTGGACCAGATGAGGTAAACATGTATTAGAGGTCAGTGTTATAACTACTGGACCAGAGACCAGATGAGGTAAACATGTATTAGAGGTCAGTGTTATAACTACTGGACCAGATGAGATAAACATGTATTAGAGGTCAGTGTTATAACTACTGGACCAGATGAGGTAAACATGTATTAGAGGTCAGTGTTATAACTACTGGACCAGATGAGGTAAACATGTAGTAGAGGTCAGTGTTATGACTACTGGACCAGATGAGATAAACATGTATTAGAGGTCAGTGTTATAACTACTGGACCAGAGACCAGATGAGGTAAACATGTATTAGAGGTCAGTGTTATAACTACTGGACCAGATGAGGTAAACATGTATTAGAGGTCAGTGTTATAACTACTGGACCAGATGAGGTAAACATGTATTAGAGGTCAGTGTTATGACTACTGGACCAGATGAGGTAAACATGTATTAGAGGTCAGTGTTATAACTACTGGACCAGATGAGGTAAACATGTATTAGAGGTCAGTGTTATAACTACTGGACCAGATGAGGTAAACATGTATTAGAGGTCAGTGTTATAACTACTGGACCAGATGAGGTAAACATGTATTAGAGTTCAGTGTTATAACTACTGGACCAGAGACCAGATGAGGTAAACATGTATTAGAGGTCAGTGTTATAACTACTGGACCAGATGAGGTAAACATGTATTAGAGGTCAGTGTTATAACTACTGGACCAGATGAGATAAACATGTATTAGAGGTCAGTGTTATAACTACTGGACCAGAGACCAGATGAGGTAAACATTCGCCACCTGATGACCAGGTGGCGAATCGCATCTCTGCATGTCTGGCAGACATATCAGTGTGGATGACGGATCACCACCTCAAGCTGAACCTCAGCAAGACGGAGCCCTCTTCCTCCCGGGAAGGACTGCCCGTTCCATGATCTCGCCATCACGGTTGACAACTCCATTGTGTCCTCCCCTCCCAGAGCGCTAAGAACCTTGGCGTGATCCTGGACAACACCCTGACGTTCTCAACTAACATCAAGGCGGTGTCCCGTTCCTGTAGGTTCATGCTCTACAACATCCGCAGAGTACGACCCTGCCTCACACAGGAAGCGGCGCAGGTCCTAATCCAGGCACTTGTCATCTCCCGTCTTGATTACTGCAACTCGCTGTTGGCTGGGCTCCCTGCCTGTGCCATTAAAACCCCTACAACTCATCCAGAACGCCGCAGCCCGTCTGGTGTTCAACCTTCCCAAGTTCTCTCACGTCACCCCGCTCTCCGCTCTCTCCACTGGCTTCCAGTTGAAGCTCGCATCCGCTACAAGACCATGGTGCTCGCCTACGGAGCTGTGAGGGGAACGGCACCTCAGTACCTCCAGGCTCTGATCAGGCCCTACACCCAAACAAGGGCACTGCGTTCATCCACCTCTGGCCTGCTCGCCTCCCTACCACTGAGGAAGTACAGTTCCCGCTCAGCCCAGTCAAAACTGTTCGCTGCTCTGGCCCCCAATGGTGGAACAAACTCCCTCACGACGCCAGGACAGCGGAGTCAATCACCACCTTCCGGAGACACCTGAAACCCCACCTCTTCAAGGAATACCTAGGATAGGGTAAGTAAGGGTAAGTAATCCTTCTCACCCCCCCTTCTCACCCCCCCCAACAAGATTTAGATGCAAGTGGCTGTTCCACTGGTTGTCATAAGGTGTATGCACCAATTTGTAAGTCGCTCTGGATAAGAGCGTCTGCTAAATGACTTAAATGTAAATGTAAATGTATTAGAGGTCAGTGTTATAACTACTGGACCAGATGAGGTAAACATGTATTAGAGGTCAGTGTTATAACTACTGGACCAGATGAGGTAAACATGTATTAGAGGTCAGTGTTATGACTACTGGACCAGATGAGGTAAACATGTATTAGAGGTCAGTGTTATAACTACTGGACCAGAGACCAGATGAGGTAAACATGTATTAGAGGTCAGTGTTATAACTACTGGACCAGAGACCAGATGAGGTAAACATGTATTAGAGGTCAGTGTTATGACTACTGGACCAGATGAGGTAAACATGTATTAGAGGTCAGTGTTATAACTACTGGACCAGATGAGATAAACATGTATTAGAGGTCAGTGTTATGACTACTGGACCAGATGAGATAAACATGTATTAGAGGTCAGTGTTATAACTACTGGACCAGAGACCAGATGAGGTAAACATGTATTAGAGGTCAGTGTTATGACTACTGGACCAGATGAGGTAAACATGTATTAGAGGTCAGTGTTATAACTACTGGACCAGATGAGATAAACATGTATTAGAGGTCAGTGTTATAACTACTGGACCAGATGAGATAAACATGTATTAGAGGTCAGTGTTATAACTACTGGACCAGATGAGGTAAACATGTATTAGAGGTCAGTGTTATAACTACTGGACCAGAGACCAGATGAGGTAAACATGTATTAGAGGTCAGTGTTATAACTACTGGACCAGATGAGGTAAACATGTATTAGAGGTCAGTGTTATAACTACTGGACCAGATGAGGTAAACATGTATTAGAGGTCAGTGTTATAACTACTGGACCAGATGAGATAAACATGTATTAGAGGTCAGTGTTATAACTACTGGACCAGAGACCAGATGAGGTAAACATGTATTAGAGGTCAGTGTTATAACTACTGGACCAGATGAGGTAAACATGTATTAGAGGTCAGTGTTATAACTACTGGACCAGATGAGATAAACATGTATTAGAGGTCAGTGTTATGACTACTGGACCAGATGAGGTAAACATGTATTAGAGGTCAGTGTTATAACTACTGGACCAGAGACCAGATGAGGTAAACATGTATTAGAGGTCAGTGTTATAACTACTGGACCAGAGACCAGATGAGGTAAACATGTATTAGAGGTCAGTGTTATGACTACTGGACCAGAGACCAGATGAGGTAAACATGTATTAGAGGTCAGTGTTATAACTACTGGACCAGATGAGATAAACATGTATTAGAGGTCAGTGTTATGACTACTGGACCAGATGAGATAAACATGTATTAGAGGTCAGTGTTATAACTACTGGACCAGAGACCAGATGAGGTAAACATGTATTAGAGGTCAGTGTTATGACTACTGGACCAGATGAGGTAAACATGTATTAGAGGTCAGTGTTATAACTACTGGACCAGATGAGATAAACATGTATTAGAGGTCAGTGTTATAACTACTGGACCAGATGAGATAAACATGTATTAGAGGTCAGTGTTATAACTACTGGACCAGATGAGGTAAACATGTATTAGAGGTCAGTGTTATAACTACTGGACCAGAGACCAGATGAGGTAAACATGTATTAGAGGTCAGTGTTATAACTACTGGACCAGATGAGGTAAACATGTATTAGAGGTCAGTGTTATAACTACTGGACCAGATGAGATAAACATGTATTAGAGGTCAGTGTTATAACTACTGGACCAGATGAGATAAACATGTATTAGAGGTCAGTGTTATAACTACTGGACCAGAGACCAGATGAGATAAACATGTATTAGAGGTCAGTGTTATAACTACTGGACCAGATGAGGTAAACATGTATTAGAGGTCAGTGTTATAACTACTGGACCAGATGAGATAAACATGTATTAGAGGTCAGTGTTATAACTACTGGACCAGAGACCAGATGAGATAAACATGTATTAGAGGTCAGTGTTATGACTACTGGACCAGATGAGATAAACATGTATTAGAGGTCAGTGTTATAACTACTGGACCAGAGACCAGATGAGGTAAACATGTATTAGAGGTCAGTGTTATGACTACTGGACCAGATGAGGTAAACATGTATTAGAGGTCAGTGTTATAACTACTGGACCAGATGAGATAAACATGTATTAGAGGTCAGTGTTATGACTACTGGACCAGATGAGGTAAACATGTATTAGAGGTCAGTGTTATAACTACTGGACCAGATGAGATAAACATGTATTAGAGGTCAGTGTTATAACTACTGGACCAGAGACCAGATGAGGTAAACATGTATTAGAGGTCAGTGTTATAACTACTGGACCAGAGACCAGATGAGGTAAACATGTATTAGAGGTCAGTGTTATAACTACTGGACCAGATGAGGTAAACATGTATTAGAGGTCAGTGTTATAACTACTGGACCAGATGAGATAAACATGTATTAGAGGTCAGTGTTATAACTACTGGACCAGATGAGGTAAACATGTATTAGAGGTCAGTGTTATAACTACTGGACCAGAGACCAGATGAGGTAAACATGTATTAGAGGTCAGTGTTATAACTACTGGACCAGATGAGGTAAACATGTATTAGAGGTCAGTGTTATGACTACTGGACCAGAGACCAGATGTGTCTGATATTGCTGCTTAAGGTTGAAAACATTGCTGACTCATCAATGTCTCTCCCATCTGCCCCAGCACTGAAGAGAGGCATCATGGGAATGGGAAGGTTAGCAGAGGATGAACACATTTCAGAGAGAGAGAGAGAGAGAGAGAGAGAGAGAGAGAGAGAGAGAGAGAGAGAGAGAGAGAGAGAGAGAGAGATCTCATCTGTCTTTGAAGGGAAGCAGCTAGTTGTTGGTGGTGTAGACAGGGAAGCAGCTAGTTGTTGGTGGTGTAGACAGGGAAGCAGCTAGTTGTTGGTGGTGTAGACAGGGAAGCAGCTAGTTGTTGGTGGTGTAGACAGGGAAGCAGCTAGTTGTTGGTGGTGTAGACAGGGAAGCAGCTAGTTGTTGGTGGTGTAGACAGGGAAGCAGCTAGTTGTTGGTGGTGTAGACAGGGAAGCAGCTAGTTGTTGGTGGTGTAGACAGGGAAGCAGCTAGTTGTTGGTGGAGCAGACAGGGAAGCAGCTAGTTCTTGGTGGTGTAGACAGGGAAGCAGCTAGTTGTTGGTGGTGTAGACAGGGAAGCAGCTAGTTGTTGGTGGAGTAGACAGGGAAGCAGCTAGTTCTTGGTGGTGTAGACAGGGAAGCAGCTAGTTGTTGGTGGAGCAGACAGGGAGGCAGCTAGTTGTTGGTGGTGTAGACAGGGAAGCAGCTAGTTGTTGGTGGAGTAGACAGGGAAGCAGCTAGTTGTTGGTGGTGTAGACAGGGAAGCAGCTAGTTGTTGGTGGAGCAGACAGGGAGGCAGCTAGTTGTTGGTGGTGTAGACAGGGAAGCAGCTAGTTGTTGGTGGTGTAGACAGGGAGGCAGCTAGTTCTTGGTGGTGTAGACAGGGAAGCAGCTAGTTCTTGGTGGTGTAGACAGGGAAGCAGCTAGTTGTTGGTGGAGCAGACAGGGAGGCAGCTAGTTCTTGGTGGAGCAGACAGGGAAGCAGTTAGTTGTTGGTGGTGTAGACAGGGAAGCAGCTAGTTCTTGGTGGTGTAGACAGGGAAGCAGCTAGTTGTTGGTGGAGTAGACAGGGAAGCAGCTAGTTGTTGGTGGTGTAGACAGGGAAGCAGCTAGTTGTTGGTGGAGTAGACAGGGAAGCAGCTAGTTGTTGGTGGTGTAGACAGGGAAGCAGCTAGTTGTTGGTGGTGTAGACAGGGAAGCAGCTAGTTGTTGGTGGTGTAGACAGGGAAGCAGCTAGTGCTCTGGTCTAAAGCAGTGTGTACAGTACACTACTTAGGCCCCATAGTGCTCTGGTCTAAAGCAGTGTGTACAGTACACTACTTAGGCCCCATAGTGCTCTGGTCTAAAGCAGTATATACAGTACACTACTTAGGCCCCATAGTGCTCTGGTCTAAAGCAGTGTGTACAGTACACTACTTAGGCCCCATAGTGCTCTGGTCTAAAGCAGTATATACAGTACACTACTTAGGCCCCATAGTGCTCTGGTCTAAAGCAGTGTGTACAGTACACTAACACACAGACATACCACCTCCTACATCCTGTTAACACAGACATACCACCTCCTACATCCTGTTAACACACAGACATACCACCTCCAACATCCTGTTAACACACAGACATACCACCTCTTACATCCTGTTAACACAGACATACCACCTCCTACATCCTGTTAACACACAGACATACCACCTCCAACATCCTGTTAACACACAGACATACCACCTCCAACATCCTGTTAACACACAGACATACCACCTCCAACATCCTGTCAACACACAGACATACCACCTCCAACATCCTGTTAACACACAGACATACCACCTCCTACATCCTGTTAACACACAGACATACCACCTCCAACATCCTGTTAACACAGACATACCACCTCCAACATCCTGTTAACACACAGACATACCACCTCCTACATCCTGTTAACACACAGACATACCACCTCCTACATCCTGTTAACACACAGACATACCACCTCCTACATCCTGTTAACACAGACATACCACCTCCTACATCCTGTTAACACACAGACATACCACCTCCTACATCCTGTTAACACACAGACATACCACCTCCTACATCCTGTTAACACACAGACATACCACCTCCAAAATCCTGTTAACACAGACATACCACCTCCTACATCCTGTTAACACACAGACATACCACCTCCAACATCCTGTTAACACACAGACATACCACCTCCTACATCCTGTTAACACACAGACATACCACCTCCTACATCCTGTTAACACACAGACATACCAGCTCCAACATCCTGTTAACACACAGACATACCACCTCCTACATCCTGTTAACACACAGACATACCATCTCCAACATCCTGTTAACACACAGACATACCACCTCCAACATCCTGTTAACACACAGACATACCACCTCCTACATCCTGTTAACACACAGACATACCACCTCCAACATCCTGTTAACACACAGACATACCACCTCCAACATCCTGTTAACACACAGACATACCACCTCCAACATCCTGTTAACACACAGACATACCACCTCCTATATCCTGTTAACACACAGACATACCACCTCCAACATCCTGTTAACACACAGACATACCACCTCCAACATCCTGTTAACACACAGACATACCACCTCCTATATCCTGTTAACACACAGACATACCACCTCCTATATCCTGTTAACACACAGACATGCCACCTCCTATATCCTGTTAACACACAGACATACCACCTCCTACATCCTGTTAACACACAGACATACCACCTCCTACATCCTGTTAACACACAGACATACCACCTCCTACATCCTGTTAACACACAGACATACCACCTCCTACATCCTGTTAACACACAGACATACCACCTCCAACATCCTGTTAACACACAGACATACCACCTCCAACATCCTGTTAACACACAGACACACCACCTCCTACATCCTGTTAACACACAGACATACCACCTCCTACATCCTGTTAACACACAGACATACCACCTCCTATATCCTGTTAACACACAGACATACCACCTCCAACATCCTGTTAACACACAGACATACCACCTCCTATATCCTTTTAACACACAGACATACCACCTCCTATATCCTGTTAACACACAGACATACCACCTCCTATATCCTGTTAACACACAGACATACCACCTCCTATATCCTGTTAACACACAGACATACCACCTCCTACATCCTGTTAACACACAGACATACCACCTCCTACATCCTGTTAACACACAGACATACCACCTCCTACATCCTGTTAACACACAGACATACCACCTCCAACATCCTGTTAACACACAGACATACCACCTCCAACATCCTGTTAACACACAGACATACCACCTCCAACATCCTGTTAACACACAGACATACCACCTCCAACATCCTGTTAACACACAGACAAACCACCTCCAACATCCTGTTAACACACAGACATACCACCTCTAACATCCTGTTAACACACAGACATACCACCTCCTACATCCTGTTAACACACAGACATACCACCTCCTACATCCTGTTAACACACAGACATACCACCTCCAACATCCTGTTAACACACAGACATACCACCTCCAACATCCTGTTAACACACAGACATTCCACCTCCAACATCCTGTTAACACACAGACATACCACCTCCAACATCCTGTTAACACACAGACATACCACCTCCTACATCCTGTTAGAACACAGACATACCACCTCCAACATCCTGTTAACACACAAACATACCACCTCCAACATCCTGTTAACACACAGACATACCACCTCCAACATCCTGTTAACACACAGACATACCACCTCCTATATCCTGTTAACACACAGACATACCACCTCCAACATCCTGTTAACACAGACATACCACCTCCAACATCCTGTTAACCCTGCGTAGAGGTGGATCAGAGAATCACCAGCAGCAAGAGCGACATCATTGATGTACACAGAGAAAGGAGTCGGCCCGAGATTTGAACCCTGTGGTACCCCCATAGAGACTGCTAGAGGTGTTAGCTGCAGTTGGTGCTGAGATGTTGGCCAGGGTTGGGTAGCCAGGTGGAAAAATGCTTATTGAAATGAGCGATTATCGTAGATTGGGCAGCTGGGTGGAGGTGCTCTTATTCTCCATGGACTTTACAGTGTTCCAGAACTTTTTGGAATAAGTGCTACGGGATGAAAATTTCTGTTTGAAAAAGCTAGCCTTAGCTTTCCTAACTGACTGTGTATAATGGTTCCTGACTTCCCTGAACAGTTGCATATCGCGGGGACTATTCGATGCTAATGCAGAACGCCACAGGATGTTTTTGTGTTGGTCGAGGGCAGACAGGTCTGGAGTGAACCAAGGACTATATCTGTTCTTAGTTCTACATTTTTTGAATGGTGTCACGGTTTTCTTATGGTGAAGGAGAGTCGGACCAAACTGCAGCGTGTATATTGCGATCCATGTTTAATCAAACAACGTAAACACGAATAAACACAAACTCTACAAAACGAAGACAGCCTATACTTGTGTAAACTAACACTGAACAAGGCCATCTGGACACTAAGGACAATCACCCACAATACAACCAAAGAATATGGCTGCCTAAATATGGTTCCCAATCAGAGACAACGATAACCACCTGCCTCTGATTGAGAACCACTTCAGACAGCCATAGACTCTCCTAGAACACCCCACTAAGCTACAATCCCACTAAGCTACACACCACATACAAAAACCCATGTCACACCCTGGCCTGACCAAATACATGAAGAAAAACACAAAATACTACGACCAGGGCGTGACAAACGGGGCATGCTTATTTAAGATGGAGAGGAAAGTGGTTTTGAAGAGTAACCAGACATATCAGCTCCTAGCTCCTCTGGTCTAGATAAAACACGCTGCTTCACTTACTGTTTAACACAATAGATTTGACATTGAGCTGAACGAAGCCTTCTCTCTGTTAGTCTGTGGTGATTTAGAGGGCTGCCTGTCCTGTCATCACGGCTACGGCTGGGCTCAGGGGTGGTTGGTGGGTAGACTCCCCCCTGATCAGCACAGCTGGCAGCTACTCAGCTAACAACAAATGTTCCCACAACTTTAGAGAAGGTGCATGTTATATTCACTGTTGTGTTATGATATGATGGTATTGGTGTCTGGATGCAGGGAGCAGACACCCCTATGCTCTCCGAACTTTCCCTAAACCAAATAAATGGCCTTTCTGTTTTAAAGAGAAGCCAAAATATTGAGAATTGATTTATAAATAGATATTTATGTTTGTTATGTATTCACTTTATAATTGAGTTTGTTTTAAGTCTCATCGGGTCATTGCTTTACGTTTTAATAGGAACGTTCCCAAGAGACTGTTCCCTGAACATCAAATACAACTTACCCAGAACGTGGTTACCATGGTCTCAGAATTTAACAACTTACCCAGAACGTGGTTACCATGGTCTCAGAATTTAACATACTAATGTTCGAGACAAGTTTCATGGGAACGTTCCCAAGAGACCATTCCCTTAACGTCAAATACAACTTACCCAGAACGTGGTTACCATGTTCTCAGAATTTAACAACTTACCCAGAACGTGGTTACCATGTTCTCAGAATTTAACAACTTACCCAGAACGTGGTTACGATGTTCTCAGAATTTAACAACTTACCCAGAACTTGGTTACGATGTTCTCAGAGTTTAATATATTAATTATCATTACGTTGTTCAGGAGTCTTATGGCTTGGAGGTAGAAGCTGTTCAGCAGTCTGATGTCTTGGGGGTAGAAGCTGTTCAGCAGTCTAATGGCTTGGGGGTAGAAGCTGTTCAGCAGTCTGATGGCTTGGGGGTAGAAGCTGTTCAGCAGTCTTATGATGGCTTGGGGGTAGAAGCTGTTCAGCAGTCTGATGGCTTGGGGGTAGAAACTGTTCAGCAGTCTGATGGCTTGGGGGTAGAAACTGTTCAGCAGTCTGATGGCTTGGGGGTAGAAACTGTTCAGCAGTCTGATGGCTTGGGGGTAGAAGCTGTTCAGCAGTCTTATGATGGCTTGGGGGTAGAAGCTGTTCAGCAGTCTGATGGCTTGGGGGTAGAAGCTGTTCAGCAGTCTGATGGCTTGGGGGTAGAAGCTGTTCAGCAGTCTGATGGCTTGGGGGTAGAAGCTGTTCAGCAGTCTTATGATGGCTTGGGGTAGAAGCTGTTCAGCAGTCTTATGATGGCTTGGGGTAGAAGCTGTTCAGCAGTCTGATGGCTTGGGGGTAGAAGCTGTTCAGCAGTCTGATGGCTTGGGGGTAGAAACTGTTCAGCAGTCTGATGGCTTGGGGGTAGAAGCTGTTCAGCAGTCTGATGGCTTGGGGGTAGAAGCTGTTCAGCAGTCTTATGATGGCTTGGGGGTAGAAGCTGTTCAGCAGTCTGATGGCTTGGGGGTAGAAACTGTTCAGCAGTCTGATGTCTTGGGGGTAGAAGCTGTTCAGCAGTCTTATGATGGCTTGGGGGTAGAAGCTGTTCAGCAGTCTGATGGCTTGGGGGTAGAAGCTGTTCAGCAGTCTGATGGCTTGGGGGTAGAAGCTGTTCAGCAGTCTGATGGCTTGGGGGTAGAAGCTGTTCAGCAGTCTTATGATGGCTTGGGGGTAGAAGCTGTTCAGCAGTCTGATGGCTTGGGGGTAGAAGCTGTTCAGCAGTCTGATGGCTTGGGGGTAGAAACTGTTCAGCAGTCTGATGGCTTGGGGGTAGAAGCTGTTCAGCAGTCTGATGGCTTGGGGGTAGAAGCTGTTCAGCAGTCTTATGATGGCTTGGGGGTAGAAGCTGTTCAGCAGTCTGATGGCTTGGGGGTAGAAGCTGTTCAGCAGTCTGATGGCTTGGGGGTAGAAACTGTTCAGCAGTCTGATGGCTTGGGGGTAGAAGCTGTTCAGCAGTCTGATGGCTTGGGGGTAGAAGCTGTTCAGCATTCTGATGGCTTGGGGGTAGAAGCTGTTCAGCAGTCTGATGGCTTGGGGGTAGAAGCTGTTCAGCAGTCTGATGGCTTGGGGGTAGAAGCTGTTCAGCAGTCTGATGGCTTGGGGGTAGAAACTGTTCAGCAGTCTGATGGCTTGGGGGTAGAAACTGTTCAGCAGTCTGATGGCTTGGAGGTAGAAGCTGTTCAGCAGTCTGATGGCTTGGGGGTAGAAGCTGTTCAGCAGTCTGATGGCTTGGGGGTAGAAGCTGTTCAGCAGTCTGATGGCTTGGGGTAGAAACTGTTCAGCAGTCTGATGGCTTGGGGGTAGAAACTGTTCAGCAGTCTGATGGCTTGGGGGTAGAAACTGTTCAGCAGTCTGATGGCTTGGAGGTAGAAGCTGTTCAGCAGTCTGATGGCTTGGGGGTAGAAGCTGTTCAGCAGTCTGATGGCTTGGGGGTAGAAGCTGTTCAGCAGTCTGATGGCTTGGGGGTAGAAGCTGTTCAGCAGTCTGATGGATGGGGGTAGAAACGGTTCAGCAGTCTGATGGATGGGGGTAGAAGCTGTTAAGAAGCCTCTTGGACCTCGACTGTTTGATATAAAGGGAATGTCCTCCTAACACTTTTAACTCCAATTCCAAGACGTACTTTAAAGGTTCTCAGAGGTTATTTGCTAATGTAGATGGAATGTTGCCCCTAACTAACGGAAAACTGCACACTCAAACACGAAGGTAACATTACAGGAAACATTCGGTTAGCTGGGTAGCTGCTCTACACCTCTGGATGGTGGGTGGGCAAATAAGGACATCTCCCTGTCTTGGCCCTGCAGGTCAGGGAGAGAGAGGAGGAAGTGGAGGTGGAAACTTAGAGAGACGTTTGTTTCGTTATTCTCCCTCAGCCACAATGGAAGAATGGGAGGGGGCTGGGGCTGGGGAGAGAGAGAGACTGGATAGAGAGAGAGACTAGACAGAGAGAGAGAGAAATAAGGAGAGAGAGAAATAAAGAGAAGAAGAGACTGGACAGAGAGAGAGAGATAAATAAAGAGAAATAAAGAGAGAGAGAGAGAGAGAGAGAGAGAGAGAGAGAGAGAGAGAGAGAGAGTCCCTGTCAGTCAACCTGACACAGTGAGAGCTGAGGGAGAGTAGGAACCGGCCATCTGCTCCAAAGTTAATGGGAAGGAGACAGCGTGGAGGTGAGACCTGTTAATGTCAGAGCCTGCTGGAGAGATACTAGGTAGTGTAGCGAACAGATGTTGCTACTGGAGGTGCTGTTCTACCGACCTCTCTCTCTATAGTAACAGACAGGAACACACAGCTACAACGTGCTCCTGACCTCTCTCTATAGTAACAGACAGGAACACACAGCTACAACGTGCTCCTGACCTCTCTCTATAGTAACAGACAGGAACACACAGCTACAACGTGCTCCTGACCTCTCTCTATAGTAACAGACAGGAACACACAGCTACAACGTGCTCCTGACCTCTCTCTATAGTAACAGACAGGAACACACAGCTACAACGTGCTCCTGACCTCTCTCTCTATAGTAACAGACAGGAACACACAGCTACAACGTGCTCCTGACCTCTCTCTCTATAGTAACAGACAGGAACACACAGCTACAACGTGCTACTGACCTCTCTCTATAGTAACAGACAGGAACACACAGCTACAACGTGCTCCTGACCTCTCTCTCTATAGTAACAGACAGGAACACACAGCTACAACGTGCTCCTGACCTCTCTCTCTATAGTAACAGACAGGAACACACAGCTACAACGTGCTCCTGACCTCTCTCTCTATAGTAACAGACAGGAACACACAGCTACAACGTGCTCCTGACCTCTCTCTCTATAGTAACAGACAGGAACACACAGCTACAACGTGCTCCTGACCTCTCTCTATAGTAACAGACAGGAACACACAGCTACAACGTGCTCCTGACCTCTCTCTCTATAGTAACAGACAGGAACACACAGCTACAACGTGCTCCTGACCTCTCTCTCTATAGTAACAGACAGGAACACACAGCTACAACGTGCTACTGACTCTCTCTATAGTAACAGACAGGAACACACAGCTACAACGTGCTCCTGACCCTCTCTCTATAGTAACAGACGGGAACACACAGCTACAACGTGCTCCTGACCTCTCTCTATAGTAACAGACAGGAACACACAGCTACAACGTGCTCCTGACCTCTCTCTCTATAGTAACAGACAGGAACACACAGCTACAACGTGCTCCTGACCCTCTCTCTATAGTAACAGACAGGAACACACAGCTACAACGTGCTCCTGACCTCTCTCTCTATAGTAACAGACAGGAACACACAGCTACAACGTGCTCCTGACCTCTCTCTATAGTAACAGACAGGAACACACAGCTACAACGTGCTCCTGACCTCTCTCTATAGTAACAGACAGGAACACACAGCTACAACGTGCTCCTGACCTCTCTCTCTATAGTAACAGACAGGAACACACAGCTACAACGTGCTACTGACCTCTCTCTCTATAGTAACAGACAGGAACACACAGCTACAACGTGCTCCTGACCTCTCTCTCTATAGTAACAGACAGGAACACACAGCTACAACGTGCTCCTGACCTCTCTCTATAGTAACAGACAGGAACACACAGCTACAACGTGCTCCTGAACTCTCTCTATAGTAACAGACAGGAACACACAGCTACAATGTGCTCCTGACCTCTCTCTATAGTAACAGACAGGAACACACAGCTACAATGTGCTCCTGACCTCTCTCTATAGTAACAGACAGGAACACACAGCTACAACGTGCTCCTGACCTCTCTCTCTGTAGTAACAGACAGGAACACACAGCTACAACGTGCTCCTGACCTCTCTCTCTATAGTAACAGACAGGAACACACAGCTACAACGTGCTCCTGACCTCTCTCTATAGTAACAGACAGGAACACACAGCTACAACGTGCTCCTGACCTCTCTCTCTATAGTACCAGACAGGAACACACAGCTACAACGTGCTCCTGACCTCTCTCTCTATAGTAACAGACAGGAACACACAGCTACAACGTGCTCCTGACCTCTCTCTATAGTAACAGACAGGAACACACAGCTACAACGTGCTCCTGACCTCTCTCTCTATAGTACCAGACAGGAACACACAGCTACAACGTGCTCCTGACCTCTCTCTCTATAGTAACAGACAGGAACACACAGCTACAACGTGCTACTGACCTCTCTCTCTATAGTAACAGACAGGAACACACAGCTACAACGTGCTCCTGACCTCTCTCTCTATAGTAACAGACAGGAACACACAGCTACAACGTGCTCCTGACCTCTCTCTATAGTAACAGACAGGAACACACAGCTACAACGTGCTCCTGACCTCTCTCTCTGTAGTAACAGACAGGAACACACAGCTACAACGTGCTCCTGACCTCTCTCTCTATAGTAACAGACAGGAACACACAGCTACAAGTGCTCCTGACCTCTCTCTCTATAGTAACAGACAGGAACACACAGCTACAACGTGCTCCTGACCTCTCTCTCTGTAGTAACAGACAGGAACACACAGCTACAACGTGCTCCTGACCTCTCTCTCTATAGTAACAGACAGGAACACACAGCTACAACGTGCTCCTGACCTCTCTCTCTATAGTAACAGACAGGAACACACAGCTACAACGTGCTCCTGACCTCCTGACCCAGACAACGACAGCCGTCTGACCCAGACAACGACAGCCGTCTGACCCAGACAACTACAGCCGTCTGACCCAGACAACTACAGCCGTCTGACCCAGACAACTACATCCGTCTGACCAAGACAACTACATCCGTCTGACCCAGACAACTACATCCGTCTGACCCAGACAACTACATCTGTCTGACCCAGACAACTACATCTGTCTGACCCAGACAACTACAGCTGTCTGACTCAGACAACTACATCTATCTGACCCAGACAACTACAGCTATCTGACCCAGACAACTACATCTGTCTGACCCAGACAACTACATCTATCTGACCCAGACAACTACATCTATCTGACCCAGACAACTACAGCTGTCTGACCAGACAACTACAGCTATCTGACCCAGACAACTACAGCTATCTGACCCAGACAACTACAGCTTAATGACCCAGACAACTACAGCTATCTGACCCAGACAACTACAGCTGTCTGACCGAGACAACTACAGCTGTCTGACCCAGACAACTACATCTATCTGACCCAGACAACTACAGCTGTCTGACCCAGACAACTACAGCTATCTGACCCAGACAACTACATCTATCTGACCCAGACAACTACATCTGTCTGACCCAGACAACTACATCTGTCTGACCCAGACAACTACATCTATCTGACCCAGACAACTACATCTATCTGACCCAGACAACTACATATATCTGACCCAGACAACTACAGCTATCTGACCCAGACAACTACATCTGTCTGACCCAGACAACTACATCTGTCTGACCCAGACAACTACATCTGTCTGACCCAGACAACTACAGCTATCTGACCCAGACAACTACAGCTATCTGACCCAGACAACTACAGCTATCTGACCCAGACAACGACAGCTGTCTGACCCAGACAACTACAGCTATCTGACCCAGACAACTACAGCTATCTGACGCAGACAACTACATCTATCTGACGCAGACAACTACATCTATCTGACGCAGACAACTACAGCTATCTGGGTGAAGAGGGATCTTTGTTTCAGGCTTCGCTGTAGGGGGACATGGCCATGTTATTGAGGCGTGTTGTTGAGGCGTGATGGGAGCCGTGTTGTTGAGGCGTGATGGGAGCCGTGTTGTTGAGGCGTGATGGTGGACATGTTATTGAGGCGTGTTGTTGAGGCGTGATGGGAGCTGTGTTGTTGAGGCGTGATGGTGGACATGTTATTGAGGCGTGATGGTGGACACGTTATTGAGGCGTGATGGGAGCCATGTTATTGAGCCGTGTTGTTGAGGCGTGATGGGAGCCGTGTTGTTGAGGCGTGATGGGAGCCGTGTTGTTGAGGCGTGATGGGAGCCGTGTTGTTGAGGCGTGATGGGAGCCGTGTTGTTGAGGCGTGATGGTGGACACGTTATTGAGGCATGATGGGAGCCATGTTGTTGAGGCGTGATGGGAGCCGTGTTATTGAGGCGTGATGGTGGACATGTTATTGAGGCGTGATGGTGGACACGTTATTGAGGCGTGATGGGAGCCGTGTTGTTGAGGCGTGATGGTGGACACGTTATTGAGGCGTGATGGGAGCCGTGTTGTTGAGGCGTGATGGTGGACACGTTATTGAGGCGTGATGGGAGCCGTGTTGTTGAGGCGTGATGGTGGACATGTTGTTGAGGCGTGATGGGAGCCGTGTTATTGAGGCGTGATGGGAGCCGTGTTGTTGAGGCGTGATGGGAGCCGTGTTGTTGAGGCGTGATGGTGGACATGTTATTGAGGCGTGATGGTGGACATGTTATTGAGGCGTGATGGTGGACATGTTAGTGAGGCGTGATGGTGGACACGTTATTGAGGCGTGATGGGAGCCGTGTTGTTGAGGCGTGATGGTGGACATGTTATTGAGGCGTGATGGTGGACACATTATTGAGGCGTGATGGTGGACATGTTATTGAGGCGTGATGGTGGACACGTTATTGAGGCGTGATGGGAGCCGTGTTGTTGAGGCGTGATGGTGGACATGTTGTTGAGGCGTAATGGGAGCCGTGTTGTTGAGGCGTGATGGTGGACACGTTATTGAGGCGTGATGGGAGCCGTGTTGTTGAGGCGTGATGGGAGCCGTGTTGTTGAGGCGTGATGGGAGCCGTGTTGTTGAGGCGTGATGGTGGACATGTTGTTGAGGCGTAATGGGAGCCGTGTTATTGAGGCGTGATGGTGGACACGTTATTGAGGCGTGATGGTGGACATGTTATTGAGGCGTAATGGGAGCCGTGTTGTTGAGGCGTGAGGGGCTTGTAGGGAAGGGGTCTGGTCTGTATCAGTGTGTTTGTCTCATCAGTATTGTATATTGTGGAATATTCCTGTGTGTTTGTTCCACAGGTACAATTCATAATCATTACTGTTCTGTTGAAAGCCATGCGTCTGTTGTGGTAAATTAGGGCCTGAGACAACAGTAGCACCATCAAACCCAGTGCTGTGCTCCCCTCCTGTGTCTTCTCATGCTGCTACTGAGCTGTTGCCTCCTCTTCCCCCCTCCTCTGCCTCCTCTCCTCTCCTCTCCTCTCCTCTCCTCTCCTCTCCTCTGCTCGACTCCCCTCCTCTACTCTCCCCTCCTCTCCTCTCCTCTGCTTGACTCTCCTCCTCTACTCTCCCCTCTCCTCTCCTCTCCTCTCCTCTGCTCGACTCCCCTCCTCTACTCTCCCCTCCTCTCCTCTCCTCTGCTTGACTCTCCTCCTCTACTCTCCCCTCCTCTCCTCTCCCCTTCCCTCCTCTCCTCTCCTCTCCAGGAGAGGCTGATAGGAGGAGAGGAGGAGAGGCTGATTGGAGGAGAGGAGTCGAGCAGAGGAGAGGAGAGGAGAGGAGAGGAGAGGCTGAGAGGAGGATAGGAGGAGAGGAGGAGAGGCTGGTAGGAGGAGAGGCTGAGAGGCTGAGAGGCTGGAGAGAAGGAGAGGCTGAGAGGCTGGAGAGGAGGAGAGAATGGAGAGGAGGAGAGACTGAGAGGAGGAGAGGCTGAGAGGAAGGAGAGGCTGAGGCTGGAGAGGCTGAGAGGATGAGGCTGAGAGGAGGAGAGGCTGAGAGGCTGAGAGGCTGAGAGGAGGAGAGGCTGAGAGGAGGAGAGACTGAGAGGATGAGAGAAGGAGAGACTGAGAGGATGAGAGAAGGAGAGGCTGGAGAGAAGGAGATGAGGAGGCTGAGAGGAGGAGAGGAGGAGAGACGGAGAGAAGGAGAGGAGGAGAGGCTGAGGCTGGAGAGGCTGAGAGGAGGAGAGGCTGAGAGACTGATAGGAGGAGAGGCTGAGAGGCTGAAGAGGCTGAGAGGAGGAGAGGCTGGAGAGGAGGAGAGGCTGATAGGCTGAAGAGGCTGAGAGGAGGAGAGGCTGGAGAGGAGGAGAGGCTGGAGAGGAGGAGAGGCTGATAGGCTGAAGAGGCTGAGAGGCTGATAGGCTGGAGAGGAGGAGAGGCTGGAGAGGAGGAGAGGCTGATAGGCTGAAGAGGCTGAGAGGAGGAGAGGCTGAGAGGAGGAGAGGCTGATAGGCTGAGGCTGGAGAGGAGGAGAGGCTGATAGGCTGAGAGGAGGAGAGGCTGAGAGGCTGAAGAGGCTGAGAGGAGGAGAGGCTGATAGGAGGAGAGACTGAGAGGCTGAAGAGGCTGAGAGGAGGAGAGGCTGGAGAGGAGGAGAGGCTGATAGGCTGAAGAGGCTGAGAGGAGGAGAGGCTGGAGAGGAGGAGAGGCTGATAGGCTGTCTCCCCCCACTCTCCCAACTGTTTTCCCCCAGTCTCCCCACCAGAGAGGCTGATAGGCTGTCTCAGAGAGGCCTGCTTGGCATACGGACTCTGCCCAGGGGCTGACACTGGCACCACTGTACCCCCTGGCTGGGTACCAAGTGACAGGAACCAGGGGGCTGATTAGGAATCAGTTGAGAGGGCTGATGTCTGTCCTCAGGTCAAGTGTTTAATTACGTCTGGAATTACAGATCTCTGTTTA
>NW_026281908.1:0-6382 GCF_023373465.1 Oncorhynchus keta
CTGTAGTTGACTGGTCTCCTCTGTTCTCTGTAGTTGACTGGTCTCCTCTGGTCTCCTCTGTAGTTGACTGGTCTCCTGGTCTCCTCTTTAGTTGACTGGTCTCCTCTGTAGTTGACTGGTCTCCTCTGTAGTTGACTGGTCTCCTCTGGTCTCTCTGGTCTCTGTAGTTGACTGGTCTCCTCTGGTCTCTGTAGTTGACTGGTCTCCTCTGTAGTTGACTGGTCTCCTCTGTAGTTGACTGGTCTCCTCTGTTGACTGGTCTCCTCTGTAGTTGACTGGTCTCTCTGGTCTCCTCTGTAGTTGACTGGTCTCTGGTCTCTGGTTGACTGTAGTTGACTGGTCTCTCTGGTCTCTGTAGTTGACTGGTCTCCTCTGACTGGTCTCCTCTGTAGTTGACTGGTCTCCTCTGGTCTCTGTAGTTGACTGGTCTCCTCTGGTCCTCTGTAGTTGACTGGTCTCTGGTCTCTGTAGTTGACTGGTCTCCTCTGGTCTCCTCTGTAGTTGACTGGTCTCCTCTGGTCTCTGTAGTTGACTGGTCTCCTCTAGGTCTCCTCTGTAGTTGACTGGTCTCCTCTGGTCTCCTCTGTAGTTGACTGGTCTCCTCTGGTCTCCTCTGTAGTTGACTGGTCTCCTCTGGTCTCTGTAGTTGACTGGTCTCCTCTGTAGTTGACTGGTCTCCTCTGGTCCTCTGGTCTCCTCTGTAGTTGACTGGTCTCTGGTCTCCAGTTGACTGGTCTCCTCTGTAGTTGACTGGTCTCTCTGACTGGTCTCCTCTGTAGTTGACTGGTCTCCTCTGGTCTCTAGTAGTTGACTGGTCTCCTCTGGTCTCTGTAGTTGACTGGTCTCCTCTGTAGTTGACTGGTCTCCTCTGGTCTCTCTCTGTAGTTGACTGGTCTCCTCTGTAGTTGACTGGTCTCTGGTCTCTGTAGTTGACTGGTCCTCTGTAGTTGACTGTCTCCTCTCTGTAGTTGACTGGTCTCCTCTGGTCTCCTCTGTAGTTGACTGGTCTCCTCTGTAGTTGACTGGTCTCCTCTGTAGTTCTCCTCTGGTCTCCTCTGTAGTTGACTGGTCTCCTCTGTAGTTGACTGGTCTCCTCTGTAGTTGACCTCTGTAGTTGACTGGTCTCCTCTGGTCTCTCTGTAGTTGACTGGTCTCCTCTGGTCTCCTCTGTAGTTGACTGGTCTCCTCTGTAGTTGACTGGTCTCTGTAGTTGACTGGTCTCCTCTGTAGTTGACTGGTCTCCTCTGTAGTTGACTGGTCTCCTCTGTAGTTGACTGGTCTCCTCTGGTCTCCTCTGTAGTTGACTGGTCTCTGGTCTCTGTAGTTGACTGGTCTCCTCTGTAGTTGACTGGTCTCCTCTGTAGTTGACTGGTCTCCTCTGGTCTCCTCTGTAGTTGACTGGTCTCCTCTGGTCTCTGTAGTTGACTGGTCTCCTCTGTAGTTGACTGGTCTCCTCTGGTCTCCTCTGTAGTTGACTGGTCTCCTCTGGTCTCTCTGTAGTTGACTGGTCTCCCTCTGGTCTCCTCTGTAGTTGACTGGTCTCCTCTGTAGTTCTGGTCTCCTCTGTAGTTGACTGGTCTCCTCTGGTCTCTGTAGTTGACTGGTCTCTGGTCTCTGTAGTTGACTGGTCTCCTCTGGTCTCCTCTGTAGTTGACTGGTCTCCTCTGTAGTTGACTGGTCTCTGTAGTTGACTGGTCTCCTCTGTAGTTGACTGGTCTCCTCTGTAGTTGACTGGTCTCCTCTGTCCTCTGGTCTCCTCTGTAGTTGACTGGTCTCCTCTGTAGTTGACTGGTCTCCTCTGTAGTTGACTGGTCTCCTCTGGTCTCTGTAGTTGACTGGTCTCCTCTGGTCTCCTCTGTAGTTGACTGGTCTCCTCTGTAGTTGACTGGTCTCCTCTGTAGTTGACTGGTCTCCTGGTCTCCTCTGTAGTTGACTGGTCTCCTCTGGTCTCCTCTGTAGTTGACTGGTCTCCTCTGGTCTCCTCTGTAGTTGACTGGTCTCCTCTGGTCTCTGTAGTTGACTGGTCTCCTCTGGTCTCTGTAGTTGACTGGTCTCCTCTGTAGTTGACTGGTCTCCTCTGGTCTCTGTAGTTGACTGGTCTCCTGACTGGTCTCCTCTGTAGTTGACTGGTCTCCTCTGGTCTCCTCTGTAGTTGACTGGTCTCCTCTGGTCTCCTCTGTAGTTGACTGGTCTCCTCTGTAGTTCTGGTCTCCTCTGTAGTTGACTGGTCTCCTCTGGTCTCTGTAGTTGACTGGTCTCCTCTGGTCTCCTCTGTAGTTGACTGGTCTCCTCTGGTCTCCTCTGTAGTTGACTGGTCTCCTCTGTAGTTGACTGGTCTCCTCTGTAGTTGGTCTCTGTAGTTGACTGGTCTCCTCTGTAGTTGACTGGTCTCCTCTGGTCTCCTCTGTAGTTGACTGGTCTCCTCTGGTCTCCTCTGTAGTTGACTGGTCTCCTCTGGTCTCTCTGTAGTTGACTGGTCTCCTCTGTAGTTGACTGGTCTCCTCTGGTCTCTGTAGTTGACTGGTCTCTCTGGTCTCCTCTGTAGTTGACTGGTCTCCTCTGTAGTTGACTGGTCTCCTCTGGTCTCCTCTGTAGTTGACTGGTCTCCTCTGGTCTCCTCTGTAGTTGACTGGTCTCCTCTGGTCTCTCTGTAGTTGACTGGTCTCCTCTGTAGTTGACTGGTCTCCCTCTGGTCTCTGTAGTTGACTGGTCTCCTCTGGTCTCCTCTGTAGTTGACTGGTCTCCTCTGTAGTTGACTGGTCTCCTCTGGTCTCCTCTGTAGTTGACTGGTCTCCTCTGGTCTCCTCTGTAGTTGACTGGTCTCCTCTGGTCTCTCTGTAGTTGACTGGTCTCCTCTGTAGTTGACTGGTCTCCTCTGTAGTTGACTGGTCTCCTCTGTAGTTGACTGGTCTCCTCTGTAGTTGACTGGTCTCTCTGTAGTTGACTGGTCTCCTCTGTAGTTGACTGGTCTCCTCTGGTCTCTCTGTAGTTGACTGGTCTCCTCTGGTCTCTGTAGTTGACTGGTCTCCTCTGGTCTCCTCTGTAGTTGACTGGTCTGACTGGTCTCCTCTGTAGTTGACTGGTCTCTGGTCTCTGTAGTTGACTGGTCTCTCTGTAGTTGACTGGTCTGGTCTCCTCTGTAGTTGACTGGTCTCCTCTGGTCTCCTCTGTAGTTGACTGGTCTCCTCTGGTCTCCTCTGTAGTTGACTGGTCTCCTCTGTAGTTGACTGGTCTCCTCTGTAGTTGACTGGTCTCCTCTGTAGTTGACTGGTCTCCTCTGTAGTTGACTGGTCTCCTCTGTAGTTGACTGGTCTCCTCTGGTCTCCTCTAGTTGACTGGTCTCCTCTGTAGTTGACTGGTCTCCTCTGGTCTCTGTAGTTGACTGGTCTCCTCTGGTCTCTCTGTAGTTCTGGTCTCCTCTGTAGTTGACTGGTCTCCTCTGGTCTCCTCTGTAGTTGACTGGTCTCCTCTGGTCTCTCTCTGTAGTTGACTGGTCTCCTCTGGTCTCTCTCTGGTCTCCTCTGTAGTTGACTGGTCTCCTCTGGTCTCTGTAGTTGACTGGTCTCCTCCTCTGTAGTTGACTGGGTCTCTGGTCTCTGTAGTTGACTGGTCTCTCCTCTGTAGTTGACTGGTCTCCTCTGGTCTCCTCTGTAGTTGACTGGTCTCCTCTGGTCTCTGTAGTTGACTGGTCTCTCCTCTGTAGTTGACTGGTCTCCTCTGTAGTTGACTGGTCTCCTCTGGTCTCCTCTGTAGTTGACTGGTCTCTGGTCTCTGTAGTTGACTGGTCTCCTCTGGTCTCCTCTGTAGTTGACTGGTCTCCTCTGGTCTCTGTAGTTGACTGGTCTCCTCTCTGGTCTCCTCTGTAGTTGACTGGTCTCCTCTGGTCTCTGTAGTTGACTGGTCTCCTCTGGTCTCTGTAGTTGACTGGTCTCTCCTCTGTAGTTGACTGGTCTCCTCTGGTCTCTGTAGTTGACTGGTCTCCTCTGTAGTTGACTGGTCTCCTGTAGTTCTGGTCTCCTCTGTAGTTGACTGGTCTCCTCTGGTCTCCTCTGTAGTTGACTGGTCTCCTCTGGTCTCTCTGTAGTTGACTGGTCTCCTCTGTAGTTGACTGGTCTCCTCTGGTCTCCTCTGTAGTTGACTGGTCTCCTCCTCTGGTCTCCTCTGTAGTTGACTGGTCTCTCTCTGGTCTCCTCTGTAGTTGACTGGTCTCCTCTGGTCTCTGTAGTTGACTGGTCTCCTCTGGTCTCTGTAGTTGACTGGTCTCCTCTGTAGTTGACTGGTCTCCTCTGTAGTTGACTGGTCTCTCTGGTCTCTGTAGTTGACTGGTCTCCTGGTCTCTGTAGTTGACTGGTCTCCTCTGTAGTTGACTGGTCCTCTGGTCTCTGTAGTTGACTGGTCTCCTCTGGTCTCCTCTGTAGTTGACTGGTCCTCTGTAGTTGACTGGTCTCCTCTGGTCTCCTCTGTAGTTGACTGGTCTCCTCTGTAGTTGACTGGTCTCCTCTGTAGTTGACTGGTCTCCTCTGTAGTTGACTGGTCTCCTCTGTAGTTGACTGGTCTCCTCTGGTCTCCTCTGTAGTTGACTGGTCTCCTCTGGTCTCTGTAGTTGACTGGTCTCCTCTGGTCTCCTCTGTAGTTGACTGGTCTCCTCTGTAGTTGACTGGTCTCTCTGGTCTCCTCTGTAGTTCTGGTCTCCTCTGTAGTTGACTGGTCTCTCTGGTCTCTCTGTAGTTGACTGGTCTCCTCTGTAGTTGACTGGTCTCCTCTGGTCTCCTCTGTAGTTGACTGGTCTCCTGACTGGTCTCCTCTGTAGTTGACTGGTCTCTCTGGTCTCCTCTGTAGTTGACTGGTCTCCTCTGTAGTTGACTGGTCTCCTCTGTAGTTGACTGGTCTCCTCTGGTCTCCTCTGGTCTCCTCTGTAGTTGACTGGTCTCCTCTGGTCTCCTCTGTAGTTGACTGGTCTCCTCTGTAGTTGACTGGTCTCCTCTGTAGTTGACTGGTCTCCTCTGTAGTTGACTGGTCTCCTCTGTAGTTGACTGGTCTCCTCTGTAGTTGACTGGTCTCCTCTGTAGTTGACTGGTCTCCTCTGTAGTTGACTGGTCTCCTCTGTAGTTGACTGGTCTCCTCTGGTCTCTGTAGTTGACTGGTCTCCTCTGGTCTCTGTAGTTGACTGGTCTCCTCTGGTCTCCTCTGTAGTTGACTGGTCTCCTCTGGTCTCTCTGTAGTTGACTGGTCTCCTCTGGTCTCCTCTGTAGTTGACTGGTCTCCTCTGGTCTCCTCTGTAGTTGACTGGTCTCTCTGGTCTCTGTAGTTGACTGGTCTCCTCTGGTCTCTGTAGTTGACTGGTCTCCTGTAGTTCTGGTCTCCTCTGTAGTTGACTGGTCTCCTCTCTGTAGTTGACTGGTCTCCTCTGTAGTTGACTGGTCTCCTCTGTAGTTGACTGGTCTCCTCTGTAGTTGACTGGTCTCCTCTGGTCTCTGTAGTTGACTGGTCTCTCCTCTGTAGTTGACTGGTCTCCTCTGGTCTCTGTAGTTGACTGGTCTCCTCTGTAGTTGACTGGTCTCCTCTGGTCTCCTCTGTAGTTGACTGGTCTCCTCTGGTCTCCTCTGTAGTTGACTGGTCTCCTCTGTAGTTGACTGGTCTCCTCTGTAGTTGACTGGTCTCCTCCTCTGTAGTTGACTGGTCTCCTCTGTAGTTGACTGGTCTCCTCTGGTCTCTCTGTAGTTGACTGGTCTCCTCTGTAGTTGACTGGTCTCTGGTCTCTGTAGTTGACTGGTCTCCTCTGGTCTCCTCTGTAGTTGACTGGTCTCCTCCTCTGGTCTCCTCTGGTCTCTGTAGTTGACTGGTCTCCTCTGTAGTTGACTGGTCTCCTCTGGTCTCCTCTGTAGTTGACTGGTCTCCTCTGTAGTTGACTGGTCTCTCTGTAGTTGACTGGTCTCCTCTGGTCTCCTCTGTAGTTGACTGGTCTCCTCTGGTCTCTGTAGTTGACTGGTCTCCTCTGGTCTCCTGACTGGTCTCCTCTGGTCCTCTGTAGTTGACTGGTCTCCTCTGGTCTCCTCTGTAGTTGACTGTCTCCTGGTCTCTGTAGTTGACTGGTCTCCTCTGTAGTTGACTGGTCTCCTCTGGTCTCCTCTGTAGTTGACTGGTCTCCTCTGGTCTCTGTAGTTGACTGGTCTCCTGGTCTCTGTAGTTGACTGGTCTCCTCTGTAGTTGACTGGTCTCCTCTGGTCTCTGTAGTTGACTGGTCTCCTCTGTAGTTGACTGGTCTCCTCTGTAGTTGACTGGTCTCTGGTCTCTGTAGTTGACTGGTCTCTCCTCTGGTCTCCTGGTCTCTCTGTAGTTGACTGGTCTCCTGGTCTCTGTAGTTGACTGGTCTCCTCTGTAG
>NW_026281909.1:0-6652 GCF_023373465.1 Oncorhynchus keta
CCCCACCATCCTCCTCTGCCTCTGCCACCAGCCTCCTCTTCCTTCCCCCCACCAGCCTCCTCTTCCTTCTCCACCAGCCTCCTCTACCCTCTACCCACCATCCTCCTCTACCCTCTCCCCACCGTCCTCCTCTACCCTCTCCCCCACCAGCCTCCTCTACCCTCTCCCCACCAGCCTCCTCTACCTTCTCCCCACCAGCCTCCTCCTAACCTCTACCCACCAGCCTCCTCCTAACCTCTACCCACCAGTCCTCCTCTACCCTCTCCCCACCATCCTCCTCTACCCTCTGCCCACCAGTCCTCCTCTACCCTCTCCCCACCGTCCTCCTCTACCCTCTCCCCACCAGCCTCCTCCTACCCTCTCCCCACCAGCCTCCTCTGCCTTCTCCCCACCAGCCTCCTCTAACCTCTGCCCACCATCCTCCTCTACCTTCTCCCCACAGTCATCCTCTGCCTCTCCCCCACCAGCCTCCTCTACCCTCTACCCACCATCCTCCTCTACCCTCTCCCCACCATCCTCCTCTACCCTCTCCCCACCGTCCTCCTCTACCCTCTCCCCACCGTCCTCCTCTACCCTCTCCCCACCAGCCTCCTCTACCCTCTCCCCACCAGCCTCCTCTACCCTCTCCCCACCAGCCTCCTCTACCCTCTCCCCACCAGCCTCCTCTACCCTCTCCCCACCAGCCTCCTCTACCCTCTCCCCACCAGCCTCCTCTACCCTCTCCCCACCAGCCTCCTCTACCCTCTACCCACCATCCTCCTCTACCCTCTCCCCACCAGCCTCCTCTACCCTCCACTCACCAGTCCTCCTCTACCTCTACCCCACCATCCTCCTCCTACCCTCTCCCCCACCATCCCCCTCTACCCTCTCCCCACCAGCCTCCTCTACCCTCTCCCCACCAGCCTCCTCTACCCTCTCCCCACCATCCTACTCTTCCCTCTCCCCACCGTCCTCCTCTACCCTCTCCCCACCGTCCTCCTCTACCCTCTACCCACCAGCCTCCTCTACCCTCCACTCACCATCCTCCTCTACCCTCTACCCACCATCCACCTCTACCCTCTACCCACCGTCCTCCTCTACCCTCTCCCCCACCGGCCTCCTCTACCCTCTCCCCACCATCCTCCTCTACCCTCTACCCACCAGCCTCCACTACCCTCTCCCCACCATCCTCCTCTACCTTCTACCCACCATCCTCCTCTACCCTCTACCCACCGTCCTCCTCTACCCTCTCCCCACCGGCCTCCTCTACCCTCTACCCACCATCCTCCTCTGCCTTCTACCCACCATCCTCCTCTACCCTCTCCACCATCCCCCTCTACCCTCACTCCCCACCAGCCTCCTCTTCCTTCTCCCCACCATCCTCCTCTACCCTCTACCCACCATCCTCCTCTACCCTCTAATCTCCTCTACTCTTCACCCACCATCCTCCTCCTACCCTCTCCCCACCAGCCTCCTCTTCCTTCTCCCCACCATCCTCCTCTACCCTCTCCCCACCATCCTCCTCTACCCTCTCCCCACCATCCTCCTCTACCCTCTCCCCACCAGCCTCCTCTACCCTCTCCCCACCATCCTCCTCTACCCTCTCCCCACCATCCTCCTCTACCCTCTCCCCACCAGCCTCCTCTTCCTTCTCCCCACCAGCCTCCTCTTCCTTCTCCCCACCAGCCTCCTCTACCCTCTACCCACCATCCTCCTCTACCCTCTCCCCACCGTCCTCCTCTACCCTCTCCCCACCGTCCTCCTCTACCCTCTCCCCACCATCCTCCTCTACCCTCTCCCCACCAGCCTCCTCTACCTTCTCCCCACCAGCCTCCTCTAACCTCTACCCACCATCCTCCTCTACCCTCTCCCCACCATCCTCCTCTACCCTCTGCCCACCGTCCTCCTCTACCCTCTCCCCACCGTCCTCCTCTACCCTCTCCCCACCAGCCTCCTCTACCCTCTCCCCACCAGCCTCCTCTACCTTCTCCCCACCAGCCTCCTCTAACCTCTACCCACCACTTCTCTATCCTCTCCACCTCTCTCCTCACATCTCTCCACTCCACATTCTCTCTCCCTCTCCCACAAGCTCTCCCTACCCCATCTCTCTCCCCTTTCCCCTGACCTACTCTACCTCTCAGCCTCCTCTACCCACCATCCTCCTCACCAGCCTCCTCTGCCCTCTCCCCACCAGTCCTCCTCATCCTCTACCCTCTCCCCACCAGCCTCCTCTACCCTCTCCCCACCAGCCTCCTCTACCCTCTCCCCACCAGCCTCCTCTACCCTCCCCCACCTATGGCCTCCTCTGCCCTCCCACCATCCTCCTCTTCCCTCCCCACCAGCCTCCTCTACCCTCTCCCCCACCCAATGTCACTCTGCCCTCTACCCCACTGTCCTCCTCCTACCTTCTCCCCCACCAGCCTCCTCTACCCTCCCCCACTGCCTCCTCTCGCTCTCCCCACCAGCCTCCTCTACCCTTTACCCACCGTCTCCTCTGCCACTCTCCCCCACCAGTCCTCCTCTCCCCATACTCTCTACCCTCTACCACCATCCTCCTCTTCCCTCTCCCCCTGTCCTCCTCCACCTCTCCCCCTGGCCTCCTCTACCCTTTTACCCTTTTAGTCACTCTCTACCCTCTCCTCACCAGCCTCCTCTACCTCTCTCACCAGCCATCCTCTACCCTCTCCCCACCACCATCCTCTACCCTCTACCCACCATCCTCCTCTACCCTCTCCCCACCATCCTCCTCTACCCTCTCCCCCACCGGCCTCCTCTTCCCTCTCCCCACCGGCATCCTCTTCCCTCTCCCCCTGCCTCCTCTTCCCTCTCCCCCCTGCCTCCTCTTCCCTCCACCGTCCTCTCTCCCTCTCCTCCTGCCTCCTCTTCCTTCTTCTCCGTACCTCCTCTTCCCTCTCCCTCCTGCC
Organism: Oncorhynchus keta; assembly: GCF_023373465.1. NCBI lineage: Eukaryota > Metazoa > Chordata > Actinopteri > Salmoniformes > Salmonidae > Oncorhynchus > Oncorhynchus keta. Next base: position 2,904 of record NW_026281909.1, read on the forward strand.
TCCTCTTCCCTCTCCCCTGCCTCCTCTTCCCTCTTCCACCTGCCTCCCCTTCCCTCTCCTCCTCCCTCCTCTTCCCTCTCCCTCTGCCTCCTCTTCCCTCTCCCCCTGCACTCCCCTTCCCTCTCCCCCTGCCTCCTCTACCCTCTCCCCACCGGTCTCCTCTTCCCTCTCCCTCCTGCCTCCCCTTCCCTCTCCCTCATGCCTCCTCTTCCCTCTCCCCCTGCCTCCTCTTCTCTATCCTCTAGGCCTCTTCTTCCCTCTTCCCCCCTGCCTCTCTTCCACTCTCTCCCCACGGCCTCTTCTTCCTCTTCCCCTCCCCCTTCTCCTCTTCCCTCTCCCCCTGTCTCCTCTTCCTCTCCCCCTGTCTCCTCTTCCCTCTCCCCCTGCCTCCTCTTCTCTATCCTCACCGGCCTCCTCTTCCCTCTCCCCCACATCCTCTTCCCTCTCCCACCCGGCCTCCTCTTCCCTCCCCACCGGCCTCTTCTTCCCTCTTCCCCTCTTCCCCTGCACCTCCTCTTCCCTCTCCCCCTGCCTCCTCTTCCCCTCCTCCTCCTCTTCCCTCTTCCCTTCCCTTTTCCCTCCTCCTCTTTCCTCCCCCTGCCTTCTTCCCCCTGACTCCTCTTCTCTATCCTCCCGGCCTCTTCTTCCCTCTTCCTTCCCTCCCTCCCCCACCGGCTTCCCTCTTCTCCTCCCCTCCCCTGTCTCCTCTTCCCTCTCCCCTACCTCCTCTTCTCTATCCTCACCGGCCTCTTCTTCCCTTCTCCCCCTGCCTCCTCTTCCTCTCCCCACCGGCCTTCTTCTTCCTCTCCTCCCCCTGTCTCCTCTTCCTCTCCCCTGCCTCCTTCTCTATCCTCACCGGCCTCTTCTTCCTCTCCCCACCGGCCTCCTCTTCCTCTCCCCACCTGTCTCCTCTTCCTCTCCCTCCTCTATCTCCTTCTTCCTCCCCCCCCTCCTTCCCTCTCTCCCCACCGGCCTCCTCTCCCTCTGTCTCCTCTTCCTCTTCCTCCTCTTCCCCTATCCTCACCGGCTCTCTTCCCTCTCTCGATCCCTCTGTTTCTTCCTCCAGACCATTTGCAGAATTGGACATTTCTTCCCTCTCCCCCTTGTCCTCTTGGCAACTTCCCCCCCCCTGACTCCTCTTGTTGAGAGGGGAACAACAGCCAGGCTTGCCTTCATTTATTCTACAGCCTCTTCTTCCCTCTAGCTGACATCTCTGTGTTTGCCTGCACTGTATGTGACTCAGGCTTTATCGCTCCAGTACCAGTCCTCCGGGACATGTCAGTGTGTGCTGTGGTGTGCTCTATGTGTGTGTGTGTGCTCTATGTGTGTGTGTGTGCTGTGTGTGCTCTATGTGTGTGTGTGTTTGCTGTGTGTGTGTGTGTGTGTGTGTGTGTGTGTGTGTGTGTGTGTGTGTGTGTGTGTGTGTGTGTGTGTGTGTGCGCGTGTGTGTGTGTACGTGTGTGCGTGCGTGCGTGTGCGTGCATGTGTGTGTGTGTGTGTGTGTGTGTGCGTGTGCGTGCGTGTGTGTTAGCTCGCACTGAGGGGAATGAATACTTATCCAGCCATAATTACAGTAGTTACCAGCATGTGACCAATCAACATAAAACATATTTGAATCAGCATTTCATTTTAGTTTGTGTTTGGTGCAACACACACATATATATTAGGTGATGGTTGGAGGCTTGCATGTTTCTCCACCGCCCAACTTAACGTTCATTCCCTCTAAAGTATTCTCTTATTTAGACATTGATTGGTATAGAGACCAGAGAGGGAATGAGACCAGGAAGTGAAGAGAAGAAAAAGAGTGTGTAAGATTGGTACATAGAGAGAGCAGAAATATTGGAGAGAAGAGATCGGGGAGACATGGAACAAGTGGAGAGAAGAGATATAGGGGACATGGAACAAGTGGAGAGAAGAGATCGGGGAGACATGGAACAAGTGGAGAGAAGAGATATAGGGGACATGGAACAAGTGGAGAGAAGATATATAGGGGACATGGAACAAGTGGAGAGAAGAGATAGGGGGGACATGGAACAAGTGGAGAGAAGAGATATAGGGGACATGGAACAAGTGGAGAGAAGATATATAGGGGACATGGAACAAGTGGAGAGAAGATATATAGGGGACATGGAACAAGTGGAGAGAAGAGATCGGGGAGACATGGAACAAATGGAGAGAAGAGATCGGGGAGACATGGAACAAGTGGAGAGAAGAGATATAGGGGACATGGAACAAATGGAGAGAAGATATATAGGGGACATGGAACAAGTGGAGAGAAGAGATATAGGGGACATGGAACAAGTGGACAGAAGAGATATAGGGGACATGGAACAAGTGGACAGAAGAGATATAGGGGACATGGAACAAGTGGAGAGAAGATATATAGGGGACATGGAACAAGTGGAGAGAAGATATATAGGGGACATGGAACAAGTGGAGAGAAGAGATATAGGGGACATGGAACAAGTGGACAGAAGATATATAAGGGACATAGAACAAGTGGAGAGAAGAGATATAGGGGACATGGAACAAGTGGACATTAGAGATATAGGGGACATGGAACAAGTGGAGAGAAGATATATAGGGGACATGGAACAAGTGGAGAGAAGAGATATAGGGGACATGGAACAAGTGGAGAGAAGAGATATAGTGGACATGGAACAAGTGGAGAGAAGATATATAGGGGACATGGAACAAGTGGAGAGAAGAGATATAGTGGACATGGAACAAGGGGAGAGAAGATATATAGGGGACATGGAACAAGTGGAGAGAAGATATATAGGGGACATGGAACAAGTGGAGAGAAGAGATATAGTGGACATGGAACAAGTGGAGAGAAGATATATAGGGGACATGGAACAAGTGGACATAAGAGATATAGGGGACATGGAACAAGTGGAGAGAAGAGATATAGGGGACATGGAACAAGTGGAGAGAAGAGATATAGGGGACATGGAACAAGTGGAGAGAAGAGATATAGGGGACATGGAACAAGTGGAGAGAAGATATATAGGGGACATGGAACAAGTGGAGAGAAGAGATATAGGGGACATGGAACAAGTGGAGAGAAGAGATATAGTGGACATGGAACAAGTGGAGAGAAGATATATAGGGGACAGGGAACAAGTGGACATAAGAGATATAGGGGACAGGGAACAAGTGGAGAGAAGAGATATAGGGGACATGGAACAAATGGAGAGAAGAGATATGGAGAGAAGAGATATAGGGGACATGGAACAAGTGGAGAGAAGATATATAGGGGACATGGAACAAGTGGAGAGAAGAGAGGAGGAGAGAGGAGTGGGAATATAGGAGAGAGGAGTGGAAATAGAGGAGAGAGGAGTGGAAATAGAGGAGAGAGGAGTGGGAATAGAGGAGAGAGGAGTGGGAATAGAGGAGAGAGGAGTGGGAATAGAGGAGAGAGGAGTGGGAATAGAGGAGAGAGGAGTGGGAATAGAGGAGAGAGGAGTGGGAATAGAGGAGAGAGGAGTGGAAATAGAGGAGAGAGGAGTGGGAATAGAGGAGAGAGGAGTGGGAATAGAGGAGAGAGGAGTGGGAATAGAGGAGAGAGGAGTGGGAATAGAGGAGAGAGGAGTGGGAATAGAGGAGAGAGGAGTGGGAATAGAGGAGAGAGGAGTGGAAATAGAGGAGAGAGGAGTGGGAATAGAGGAGAGAGGAGTGGGAATAGAGGAGAGAGGAGTGGGAATAGAGGAGAGAGGAGTGGGAATAGAGGAGAGAGGAGGGAAATA
>NW_026281910.1:0-6319 GCF_023373465.1 Oncorhynchus keta
TAACCCACAAGGTCTCCGTCTTAATAAAGGTTAAATAACATTTTAATAAATCACCTTCTAGTCTAACCCCTATGTCAAGAGGACTATGGCGATCTTAAACAGCACCCCCTACACACACCAAACACATATGCACACACACTCCCTCATTTTTGTGACCATCTGCCAGGAGCTGGACCTGATTTCTCAAAGAGAAACTGCAAACACACACTGCTCTCAATTACGACTTTTGATATGGGCTGAGCAATTTAACAAGTGCCCCATAAACATGTTATTTTCTTGCAAGGTTGTTTCTTATTCCATGTCTTAATTACTTGGATGGTACTTGGTTACCAACACATGCTACCCAGCTGCACCAAATCAGCATTAATTCTCAAAAAGTATTCTAACCTGGTAGCCTACCTACATACTAATACATTGATAAACTTTTTTTTTTTTACATAGCTACATGCTAAAAGACATCTTATACACTAGCAAATTAACATTACATTTTTAGGTCCTTCTGTAGCTCAGTTGGTAGAGCATGGCGCATACGCCAGGAGTAGTGGGTTGATTCCAGGACCACCCATCGTAGAATGCATGCACATGACTGTAGTCGCTTTGGATAAAAGCGTCTGCTAAATGGCATATATTATGTTGTAATATAATGAGTTCCAGTACTCAGTAAATGTCATGAGAGTGTATCACATCATTCAAATAAAGTATGGTATGATGATAAACGTGTCTTTATAGCAAATAAAGGATGCATCTTATGTGTATACTTTACATTTACATTTACATTTAAGTCATTTGCAGACCCTCTTATCCAGAGCGACTTACAAATTGGTGCATTCACCTTATGACATCCAGTGGAACAGCCACTTTACAATAGTGCATCTAAATCTTTTTAAGGGTGAGAAGGATTACTTTATCCTATCCTAGGTATTCCTTAAAGAAGGTGGGGTTTCAGGTGTCTCCGGGAAGGTGGTGATTAACTCCGCTGTCACAGGCGTCGTGAGGGAGTGTGTTCCACCATTGGGAGCCAGAGCAGCGAACAGTTTTGACTGGGCTGGCCGGGAACTGTACTTCCTCAGTGGTAGGGAGGCGAGCAGGCCAGAGGTGGATGAGCGCGTGCCCTTGTTTGGGTGTAGGGCCTGATCAGAGCCTGGAGGTACTGAGGTGCCGTTCCCCTCACAGCTCCGTGAGCAAGCACCATGGTCTTGTAGCGGATGCGAGCTTCAACTGGAAGCCAGTGGAGAGAGCGGAGGAGCGGGAGTGACGTGAGAGAACTTGGGAAGGTTGAACACCAGGCGGGGTGCGGCGTTCTGGATGAGTTGTAGGGGTTTAATGGCACAGGCAGGAGCCCAGCCAACAGCGAGGTTGCAGTAATCCAGACGGGAGATGACAAGTGCCTGGATTAGGACCTGCGCCGCTTCCTGTGTGAGGCAGGGTCGTACTCTGCGGATGTTGTAGAGCATGAACCTACAGGAGCGGGCCACCGCCTTGATGTTAGTTGAGAACGACAGGGTGTTGTCCAGGATCACGCCAAAGGTTCTTAGCGCTCTGGAAGGAGGACACAATGGAGTTGTCAACGTGATGGCGAGATCATGGAGCAGGCAGTCCCCTTCCCGGGAGGAAGAGCAGCTCCGTCTTGCCGGGTTCAGCTTGAGGTGGTGATCCGTCATCCACACTGATATGTCTGCCAGACATGCAGAGATGCGGTCGCCACCTGGTCATCAGAAGGGAAGGGAGAAGATTAATTGTGTGTCATCTGCATAGCAATGATAGGAGAGACCATGTGAGGTTATGACAGAGCCAAGTGACTTGGTGTATAGCGAGAATAGGAGAGGGCCTAGAACAGAGCCCTGGGGACACCAGTGGTGAGAGCGCGTGGTGAGGAGACAGATTCTCGCCACGCCACCTGGTAGGAGCGACCTGTCAGGTAGGACGCAATCCAAGCGTGGGCCGCGCCGAGAAATGCCCAACTCGGAGAGGGTGGAGAGGAGGATCTGATGGTTCACAGTATCGAAGGCAGCCGATAGGTCTAGAAGGATGAGAGCAGAGGAGAGAGAGTTAGCTTTAGCAGTGCGGAGCGCCTCCGTGATACAGAGAAGAGCAGTCTCAGTTGAATGACTAGTCTTGAAACCTGACTGATTTGGATCAAGAAGGTCATTCTGAGAGAGATAGCGGGGAGAGCTGGTCAAGGACGGCACGTTCAAGAGTTTTGGGAGAGAAAAGAAAGAAGGGATACTGGTCTGTAGTTGTTGACATCGGAGGGATCGAGTGTAGGTTTTTTTCAGAAGGGTGCAACTCTCGCTCTCTTGAAGACTGAAGGGACGTAGCCAGCGGTCAGGGGATGAGTTGATGAGCGAGGTGAGGAAGGGAGAAGGTCTCCGGAAATGGTCTGGAGAAGAGAGGAGGATAGGGTCGAGCGGGCAGGTTGTTGGGCGGCCGGCCGTCACAAGACGCAAGATTTCATCTGGAGAGAGAGGGAGAAAGAGGTCAGAGCACAGGGTAGGGCAGTGTAGAGCAGAACCAGTGGTGTCGTTTGACTTAGCAAACGAGGATCGGATGTCGTCGACCTTCTTTTCAAAATGGTTGACGAAGTCATCTGCAGAGAGGAGGGGAGGGGGAGGAGGATTCAGGAGGGAGGAGAAGGTGGCAAAGAGCTTCCTAGGGTTAGAGGCAGATGCTTGGAATTTAGAGTGGTAGAAAGTGGCTTTAGCAGCAGAGACAGAGGAGGAAAATGTAGAGAGGAGGGAGGAAAGGATTACTTTGAAATGAACATGGTTGCTGATATAGGAAGATGGACTACAGATGGTGGTCTGCAGGTTAAAAATCATTGCACAACAAAGTAGGTTGAGGGGAGAAAGGGTTGACCTTCACCCCTCTTACCAGGGTTGTGTTTGAGAGAAAACATGTTGTTTTTCCTACAGTGACATATTACACACATATGCTGGCACCAAATCATATGGTTCTAACCTTTGTAATATTTAGGAATCAGCTCTAGAGATATTAATAGTCATTTTAATCACAAGCGTGACACTGCTTTTCAAAACTCAGGCATTTGATCAAGCCGGCAGGGTAGCCTAATGGGGCGGTAGGGTAGCCTAGTGGTTGGTAACCGGGCGTTGGACTAGTAACCGAAAGGTTGCAAGTTCGAATCCCCGAACTGACAAGGTACAAATCTGTCGTTCTGCCCCTGAACAGGCAGTTAACCCACTATTCCTAGGCCGTCATTGAAAATAAGAATTTGTTCTTAACTGACTTGCCTAGTTAAATAAAGGTTAAAAAAAGCCAACATATGGTATTTCTAGTAGGAAGTAGGGATTAGCTGGGAAAAAATACCCCAACTCCGAATGTATTAAATAGCTTTGCATGTCTTTTCATTTAATATAACGGCATGATTTTCAAATATCAATGTAATGGTTACTGTTCCAAATGAAGTCAAAAATTAGAGGGCCAGTCAGCTTTATAAACACAAGAATCATTTTGAATTTAACCTTTGACGTACTCCAGGGAGTATTAATGCTGTTTATTATGATGAGGATGTGCAACTCTAGTGCTAAGAGCCTCTGCTATGGAACGCTCAGAGTGTATGAACAGCCTTGGACACCCCAGGTCAGGTTCTGGGTCACACTCTGTCTGCTGTAGTTCTTGAATTAGTCCATGGGTCAGAACCCCACATTTGGGATATCAGGGTGATGATGTCTGAGTGAGTTTCTTGAAGGTCTATGTCCCTAGAGATGGAAAATGTGTGATAGCAATGGCAGCTTTCTCTGTGTTACCACCCTTTCTTTCATCTGTCATTCTCCCATAGGGATTTTACCTATGACAAACAATGTCAGTATACAACAAGTTGCTCACATATACCTTTTAATCATATATCATTTGAAAGCTTAGATTCACAGCTATCCATCAGACGCATTTTCAGGAATGTTCAGGTAAACAGAACTTTGACCTCTAGGGTACATATCAGAAATGCCTGTATAAATTGCTTAATGAAACCCTTATCTTATACATTTTGAACATTGTTTGAAACGTGGTTCTGAAAGGACATGAAATTACCTTTTCAAATCATATATAATGTAACCAACTTTGAAAGCACAACCTACAACTATTGTTTAAAAATAGCCCATATTGTGCAATTTGACATTAGAATGTTGGAAGCTAAGCCATATAAATCCATGTAGTGGAACAGCTATGTTTTTTAATAAAATTACACATAAACACCTAGAAAATAGTTTTAAAAATATTTGCAGATATTTTTATCTACAAATATTCTGAGTGTAATAAGCGAGAATATTACTTGCTAATGTTCAGTCTCTGGATAATAAAGTTCACGAGCTCAGGGGAAGGATTTCTTTCCAGCGAGACATCAGGGATTCTAACATACTCTGTTTCACGAAAACACGGTTCTCTCAGGATGTACTGTCTGAGTCCGTCCAGACAGTTGGGTTCTCAGTTCATCGCCCTGGCAGGTATAAATACCCGCCCTGTATATCCCCCCTCAAGCCGATAACACGACGGACCTCGAAGAACTTCACTGGACTGTATGCAAACTGGAAACCACATATCCTGAGGCCGCATTTATTGTAGCTGGGGATTTTAACAAAGCAAATTTGAGGAAAAGGGTACCGAAGTAGCCAACATATTGACTGTAGTACTCACGCTGCTAAAACACTCGACCACTGCTACTCCAACTTCCGGGATCCCTACAAGGCCATCCCCCGCCCCCTGTTCGGCAAACCTGATCACAATTTTGGTCCTCCCTTCCTATAGGCAGAAACTTAAACAGGAAGTACTCATGCTAAGGACTATGCTTCACGATTGTTTTGATCAAGCGGACTGGGATATTATAGCCTCCGAGAATAATATTGACGTATGCACTGATACAGTGACTGAGTTAGTCAGGAAGTGTATAGGAGATGTTGTACCCACTGTAACTATTAAAACCTACCCTAACTAGAAACCGTGGATAGATGGCAGCATTCGCGCAAAACTGAAAGTGCGAACCATCGCATTTAACCATGGCAAGGTGACTGGGAATATGACAGAATACAGTGTAGTTATTCCCTCCGTAAGGCAATCAAACAGGAAAAACGTCAGTAAAGAGACAAAGTGGAGTCGCAATTCAACGCCTCAGACAAGAGACGTATGTGGCAGGGTCTACAGACAATCAAAGGGAAAACCAGCCACGTCACGGACACCGACAACTTGCTTCCGGACAAGCTAAACACCTTCTTCATGGCTTTGAGGATTTGACACAGTGCCACAGTGACGTGAGTAAGATATTTAAGCGTGTTAAACCTTGCAAGGCTGCCAGCCCCGACGGCATCCCTAGCCACGTCCTCAGAGTGTCATGCCCTGATCTGTGTCACCTGTCCTTGTGCTTGTCTCCACCCCCTCCAGGTATCGTCCCTCTTCCCAATTATCCCCTGTGTATTTATACCTGTGTTCTCTGTCTGTTTGTTGCCAGTTCGTCTTGTTCATTCAAGCTAACTAGCGGTGTCCTGTCAGCTCCTGTTGTTTCCCAGCCTCTCTTTCCTCGTCCTCCTTGTTTTTGACCTCTGCTTGTCCTGACCCTGTACCCGCCCACCTGACCTCGCTGCCTGTCCCTGACCCTGAGTCCACCTGCCGTCCTGTATCTTTGTCTTACCCTGGATCTTCGATCTTCCCCTGCCTGCCTTGACCTGTCTTTGCCTGCCCCTGTTGCGACAATAAACATTGTTACCTTGACAGTCTGCACCTGGGTCTTACCTTGATTTCTGACACAGAGCATGCGCAAGACCAGCTGGCTGGAGTGTTTTCAGACACATTCAATCTCTCCCTATCCCAGTCTATTGTCCCCACATGCTTCAAGATGTCCATTGTTCCTGTACCCAAGGAAGCAAAGGCAACTCAACTAAATGACTATCGCCTCGTAGCACTCACTTCTATCATCACGAAGTGCTTTGAAAGACTAGTCAAGGATCATATCACCTCTACCTTACCTGACACCCTAGACCCACTTCAATTTGCTTACCGCTCCAATAGATCCACAGACGATGCAATAGCCATTGCACTTCAAACTGCCCTATCCCATCTGGACAAGAGGAATACCTATGTAAGAATGCTGTTCATTGACTATAGCTCAGCATTGAACCCCATAGTACCAACCTCATTGAGGCCCTGGGTCTGAACACCGCCCTGTGCAACTGGGTCCTGGACTTTCGGACAGGCTGCCCCCAGATGATGAAGGTAGGAAAAAACACATTCACTTCACGGCCCAACTAGGATGCGTGCTCAGGATGCGTGCTCCTGTGCTCCCTGTTCACCCATGACTGCGTATCCTCACACGACT
>NW_026281911.1:0-3997 GCF_023373465.1 Oncorhynchus keta
GGATAGTCTAACTAGTGAACGGTTTGGTAGTATGGATAGTCTAACTAGTGAAAGGTTTGGTAATATGGATAGTCTAACTATTGAACGGTTTGGGAATATGGATAGCCTAACTAGTGAACGGTTTGGTAATATGGATAGTCTAACTAGTGAACGGTTTGGTAGTATGGACAGTCTAACTAGTGAACGGTTTGGTAATATGGATAGTCTAACTAGTGAACGGTTTGGTAATATGGATAGTCTAACTAGTGAACGGTTTGGTAATATGGATAGTCTAACTAGTGAAAGGTTTGGTAATATGGATAGTCTAACTAGTGAACGGTTTGGTAATATGGATAGCCTAACTAGTGAACGGTTTGGTAATATGGATAGCCTAACTAGTGAACGGTTTGGTAATATGGATAGTCTAACTAGTGAACGGTTTGGTAATATGGATAGTCTAACTAGTGAACGGTTTGGTAATATGGATAGCCTAACTAGTGAACGGTTTGGTAATATGGATAGTCTAACTAGTGAACGGTTTGGTAATATGGATAGTCTAACTAGTGAACGGTTTGGTAGTATGGATAGCCTAATTAGTGAACGGTTTGGTAATATGGATAGTCTAACTAGTGAACGGTTTGGTAATATGGATAGCCTAACTAGTGAACGGTTTGGTAATATGGATAGTCTGACTAGTGAAAGGTTTGGTAATATGGATAGCTCTAACTAGTGAACGGTTTGGTAATATGGATAGCCTAACTAGTGAACGGTTTGGTAATATGGATAGCCTAACTAGTGAACGGTTTGGTAATATGGATAGCCTAACTAGTGAACGGTTTGGTAATATGGATAACCTAATTAGTGAACGGTTTGGTAATATGGATAGTCTAACTAGTGAACGGTTTGGTAATATGGATAGTCTAACTAGTGAACGGTTTGGTAATATGGATAGCCTAACTAGTGAACGGTTTGGTAATATGGATAGCCTAACTAGTGAACGGTTTGGTAATATGGATAGCCTAACTAGTGAACGGTTTGGTAATATGGATAGTCTAACTAGTGAACGGTTTGGTAATATGGATAGTCTAACTAGTGAACGGTTTGGTAATATGGATAGCCTAACTAGTGAACGGTTTGGTAATATGGATAGCCTAACTAGTGAACGGTTTGGTAATATGGATAGCCTAACTAGTGAACGGTTTGGTAATATGGATAGTCTAACTAGTGAACGGTTTGGTAATATGGATAGTCTAACTAGTGAACGGTTTGGTAATATGGATAGTCTAACTAGTGAACGGTTTGGTAATATGGATAGCCTAACTAGTGAACGGTTTGGTAATATGGATAGCCTAACTAGTGAACGGTTTGGTAATATGGATAGTCTAACTAGTGAACGGTTTGGTAATATGGATAGCCTAACTAGTGAACGGTTTGGTAATATGGATAGTCTAACTAGTGAACGGTTTGGTAATATGGATAGCCTAACTAGTGAACGGTTTGGTAATATGGATAGCCTAACTAGTGAACGGTTTGGTAATATGGATAGTCTAACTAGTGAACGGTTTGGTAATATGGATAGCCTAACTAGTGAACGGTTTGGTAATATGGATAGTCTAACTAGTGAACGGTTTGGTAATATGGATAGCCTAACTAGTGAACGGTTTGGTAATATGGATAGTCTAACTAGTGAACGGTTTGGTAATATGGATAGTCTAACTAGTGAACGGTTTGGTAATATGGATAGCCTAACTAGTGAACGGTTTGGTAATATGGATAGCCTAACTAGTGAACGGTTTGGTAATATGGATAGTCTAACTAGTGAACGGTTTGGTAATATGGATAGCCTAACTAGTGAACGGTTTGGTAATATGGATAGTCTAACTAGTGAACGGTTTGGTAATATGGATAGCCTAACTAGTGAACGGTTTGGTAATATGGATAGCCTAACTAGTGAACGGTTTGGTAATATGGATAGTCTAACTAGTGAACGGTTTGGTAATATGGATAGCCTAACTAGTGAACGGTTTGGTAATATGGATAGTCTAACTAGTGAACGGTTTGGTAATATGGATAGCCTAACTAGTGAACGGTTTGGTAATATGGATAGTCTAACTAGTGAACGGTTTGGTAATATGGATAGTCTGACTGGTGAACGGTTTGGTAATATGGATAGTCTAACTAGTGAACGGTTTGGTAATATGGATAGCCTAATTAGTGAACGGTTTGGTAATATGGATAGTCTGACTAGTGAACGGTTTGGTAATATGGATAGTCTAACTAGTGAACGGTTTGGTAATATGGATAGCCTAACTAGTGAACGGTTTGGTAATATGGATAGCCTAATTAGTGAACGGTTTGGTAATATGGATAGTCTAACTAGTGAACGGTTTGGTAATATGGATAGTCTAACTAGTGAACGGTTTGGTAATATGGATAGCCTAACTAGTGAACGGTTTGGTAATATGGATAGCCTAACTAGTGAACGGTTTGGTAATATGGATAGCCTAACTAGTGAAAGGTTTGGTAATATGGATAGCCTAACTAGTGAATGGTTTGGTAATATGGATAGTCTAACTAGTGAACGGTTTGGTAATATGGATAGCCTAACTAGTGAACGGTTTGGTAATATGGATAGCCTAACTAGTGAACGGTTTGGTAATATGGATAGCCTAACTAGTGAACGGTTTGGTAATATGGATAGCCTAACTAGTGAACGGTTTGGTAATATGGATAGCCTAACTAGTGAACGGTTTGGTAATATGGATAGTCTAACTAGTGAACGGTTTGGTAATATGGATAGTCTAACTAGTGAACGGTTTGGTAATATGGATAGCCTAACTAGTGAACGGTTTGGTAATATGGATAGTCTAACTAGTGAACGGTTTGGTAATATGGATAGTCTAACTAGTGAACGGTTTGGTAATATGGATAGTCTAACTAGTGAACGGTTTGGTAATATGGATAGCCTAACTCGTGAACGGTTTGGTAATATGGATAGTCTAACTAGTGAACGGTTTGGTAATATGGATAGTCTAACTAGTGAACGGTTTGGTAATATGGATAGCCTAACTAGTGAACGGTTTGGTAATATGGATAGCCTAACTAGTGAACGGTTTGGTAATATGGATAGTCTAACTAGTGAACGGTTTGGTAATATGGATAGCCTAACTAGTGAACGGTTTGGTAATATGGATAGCCTAACTAGTGAACGGTTTGGTAATATGGATAGTCTAACTCGTGAACGGTTTGGTAGTATGGACAGTCTAACTAGTGAACGGTTTGGTAATATGGATAGTCTAACTAGTGAACGGTTTGGTAATATGGATAGCCTAACTAGTGAACGGTTTGGTAATATGGATAGCCTAACTACGTGAACGGTTTGGTAATATGGATAGTCTAACTAGTGAAGGGTTTGGTAATATGGATAGCCTAACTAGTGAGCGGTTTGGTAATATGGATAGTCTAACTAGTGAACGGTTTGGTAATATGGATAGCCTAACTAGTGAACGGTTTGGTAATATGGATAGCCTAACTAGTGAACGGGTTTGGTAATATGGATAGCCTAACTAGTGAACGGTTTGGTAATATGGATAGTCTAACTAGTGAGCGGTTTGGTAATATGGATAGTCTAACTAGTGAACGGTTTGGTAATATGGATAGCCTAACTAGTGAACGGTTTGGTAATATGGATAGTCTAACTAGTGAACGGTTTGGTAGTATGGATAGCCTAACTAGTGAACGGTTTGGTAATATGGATAGCCTAATTAGTGAACGGTTTGGTAATATGGATAGTCTAACTAGTGAACGGTTTGGTAATATGGATAGTCTAACTCAGTGAGCGGTTTGGTAATATGGATAGCCTAACTAGTGAACGGTTTGGTAATATGGATAGCCTAACTAGTGAACGGTTTGGTAATATGGATAGCCTAACTAGTGAACGGTTTGGTAATATGGATAGTCTAACTAGTGAACGGTTTGGTAATATGGATAGTCTAACTAGTGAACGGTTTGGTAATAT
>NW_026281912.1:0-5000 GCF_023373465.1 Oncorhynchus keta
GAGCGAGATTGACTTTTGGTCTTGCTTTATTGAAACATTCTTAATTCATTTAAAACTCACCCCACCCTAAAATAAATAAAAAATAAAAAATAAATAAAATACAAAAACCATCTCCTACAACCCAGATATCCAAAACATCTTCCCAGCAATACAGACAGCCCCCAACACACCATATCTCCTCAAACATCTCCACATTTGATCATTTTATAGAACTCAAACTCAACCCTAAGGCGTGAGAGACCATCCCATGAAACATAGTAACAGGTCCTGCTATCCCCCCACCTTTTGACCCTGTTCCTCCTTGTTAGCCAAACAGCTAACTTTGCCTGAGCAAACAGAAAATTCAACAAAACACATTTTCTTTCTCCTTACTCGAATACCTGTATCCCATTATAAACATCCCAACAGCAAAAACCACCCCAACCTGTCACACAGACATTCCAACAGAGACATTAATGGCATTAACCTGGTGCACACAGAAACACATGAATTACAGTTTCTTTCATTTGACAGAAAGGACACCCCTGCCCAATTCCCGGATCAACCCGTGCCAACCAGCTGTTAGTGGCCAGGGCTCCATGAAGAACCCTCCACTGGAGGTCCCTGACCTCTTTGGTACTGGGGTTTTGTAGAGCGCCCTCCATCTAAAACCCACCATACTCTCCGCCCCACATACCCCCTGCCACTGATGTGCCTTCACTCCTGTTAGGCTTCTAATGCTCCTCACCTTAACGCAGAGGTTGTAGGGGCTTTACCTCCCACCCCCTCAAACTCCCCCAGGCTCGGAGTGTTAAAATCTAACAAGTCCTCCAGACCCCTTGCCAGTCTCCAGTCTCTGCCGTCACCTGCAGTGGCGGGAACATTGGTGGCCCCTCTCCCTTTGGCCTCTCAAACACCCCCTTACCGGCTCAGACAGTGCCCTGGACCCTTCTCCAGGAATCTGCTCCAGCAGCCCTAAGAGGACGTTATTCCTGTTTGTTGCGCCAAGACCTCTGGGGTTTTCCACCCCTCCTCTCCCAGCAGTCTCAGGTCACCCAGCCTTTGTAAACCCCTGCCATCAGTTGCCTCTGCAGGGTGGCTTTACTGAACCGATCTCAAAGGGATGGCTGGGTTTTGGAAGATGGGCTCCTCCCACACCCACTGCCCAGGCTCCACACCCCTTCTCGTGTGGGCCTTAGCAGCTGCCAGGCCCTCAGCACCGCAGAGTAAAACTCTGAGAGACCTGCTGTGCTCAGCCTCTCCAGCTTCATGAGGAACAGCTGCCGGTCCAACCTAATCCGCCAGCTCTCCTCAGCAGCGCATGCTGGTTCCCTCCAGCCAACATCAGTGTGGTACAGCAGTCTCTGCACCGCCTTTAGTCTGGAAAAGCAGCCATCCTGCTCTCCAGTTCCACCAGGCCCTGTCCTCTCCGTGGACGGTCATGTACAAAACTGCTGCCTTCAGCCAGTGATGTCCACGACAAAAAAAGTCCACCAGCTTGCGTTGCAGGTCTGCAAGCAGACCGGCGGGGAGTTGAGGACAGCCAGTTTATGCCACAAGGAAGATGCCACCAGGTTGTTGATTATCAGCACCCTCCTCTATATGACACTTGGGACAGAGCCACCTCCACCTGGCCAGTCTTGACACCACTGCCTGGGCCAGCCCCTCCCAGTTCTTGCTGACCCACCTCTCCGAGCCCAGGTACACCCCCAACACTTTAAGCCCTTCACAGCCCCACTGCAAACCCCTGGAAGCAGAGGAGGAGCCCTATCCCCCATGCCCCACATAACAGAGCTTTGCTCTTTCCCCAGTTACCTTAGCTGATGAAGCTCCCTCATACACCTTCAGACTGGTCTCTAGTTCCTGCATATCTTGCCCATCCCTGACCATCACAGAAACATCATCTGCATATGCTGAGACTGCAATTCCTGTCACCACATCCATGCCTGTCCAGCACACTCCCGCAGTCTCACTGCGTAGCAGTCTAAAAAAGGCTCAATGGCTAGTGTGTACAGCTGCCCAGATAGAGGGGGCATCCTTGTCTAATGCCCCGTCTCACCCAGACTGGCCTACTGAGCCCCCTCCCACTTAACCACATGACGCCCCAGCATACAACAGCTTCACACAGGTCACAAAACTCTTCCCAAACCCAAACACAGACATCACATTAAACAGATACTCATGATCCACTCTATCAAAAGCCTTCTCTTGATCTAAAGAGACCAGTCCAAAGTTCACATTAGAACCTCTCGACAAGTCCAACATGTCCCTAATCAAGAACAAGTTGTCCGTGATTGAGCGTCCCGGTACACAATATGTCTGGTCCTTGTGTATTATAGAGTCCAGATGGGACTTCAGTCTGTTAGAGAGGACCTTGGCAAAAATCTTGTAGTCCGCACAGAGTACGCCACAGGCCTCCAGTTCTTAAGTTCACACAAGTCCCCTTTTTTTTGGGCAGGAGAGTCAGAGCCGCCCGGACGGCAGCTCATCGGCAACTCTCCTACCCCTATGCATTCTCTAACACGCAAAAGAAATCCTGTCCAATTGTTCCCAAATTTTTGTAAAATTCCACTGGAGATCCATCCCGGGTGCACGACCGGGGGACATCTGAGTTACTGCCTCTGCCAGTTCATGTGACAACAGAGGAATGTCCATTTCATCCCTCTGTGCCCGAGAGAGCTTAGGGAGTCCTGCGAACAAGACCTGAGCACACATAGGATCACACATTTCTGCCCTATACAATTCAGTATAAAACTCCACAGTCCGCTCCCGCATCTCCCCCACCACAGAGGTCACCCGCCCATCAGACAGCCGTAGACAATGCATACCCTTGGCTTCACTGCTCTGTCTTTCCAAACCAAAGAAGAAGGAGCTGGGAGCATCCATCTCCTTGAGCATGGAGAACCTAGCTCTTACAAGTGCTCCCCTTTGCTTTAACCTGGAAAAACTGCCCAGGTCCCTACGTAATTCGGCTAAGTTAGCCTGGAGGCCTACATTGCCTTGCCCCACCATCTCTACCTCCATCTCACTAATACACCGCTCTAGTTCCCCCAACACTCTCCTTGCCTCTGAGGATGAAGGCTGTGTACTGTTGACAGAAAAGCCGAATTTGCACTTTCCCCACATCCCACCACTGACTCAGAGACTCATACTCCTCTCTTCGCTGCCCCCATCTTTCCCAAAAAAGTCTGGAAACCTGAGCAAAAAGTGGCATCTTGTAAGAGCTTTACATTGAACTTCCAATAAGATGCCTGCCGGGGCCCTGGTGAAATAGACAGCCGAGCCATGGTTATGTGGTGATCCGAAAACCCCACTGGGAGAATGGTAGCACTCAGAAGCCTATTGCTCTGATTCCTGGACATGTAAACGATCAAGTCGAGCTGCACTCACCCTAGCCCAAAACCTTCACCCACGTATACTGTCTTGTGTTTGGATGTTTAGTTCTCCAAACATCCACTAGGTCAAACTGATTAAAGATGTCCCTTAACACTCCCACTGACACTGAATGAGGCTCTTCCCCATTTCTGTCTTTTGTAAAATCCATTGTACAGTTCCAGTCACCTCCGTCACCAGCGTCTCCTCAGGCGCTACTTGAGGAGTTCTGTCTAAGACTCCCAAATAGAACCCCTCTTTCTCTCCCTGTGTTAGGCGCATACACATTTATAAAGACAAAACACATGTTGTTAATTTCTGCTTTTAACAACAAACAACCTACCCTACACACCTCCTTTGAGGAGCAAATTTTACAGCCAGACCCGGTGCAAAAAGGACTGCCACCCCTGCACTAAGATTTGTCCCATGGCTCAACACACTTTACCCCTTTCACAGAGCCCCAATCAACTTCATTCACCACATCACTATCGTCTCCTGCAGAAACAACACCTGTACTTGTTTTATGTTTTACATATTCACTCCAACACACTCCTCTTTCCCGCATCTCTGGCGCCATTTATATTGAGCGACCTACCGAAGAGTCTCCATAAGAAGTGGGAGAAAAGCCAGCAGAGAAATAGACCAATAGCAAAGCTCAAAAAAGCCCCAGTGTCAGTAAGAAATTAAACATTTAAACAGTGTCTGAAGGTAACCTTCTGCACTGTTGTGACCCACTTCCCTCAACCTAAACCCGTTTCTTGGGTGAGAGGACACCATGCCCCTCATTTCTTTCATAGCATGTTGTACTGATCTTACAAACTTTCTAGGATCAGGAAAAAAAAGCCTCAAGATTAACTTTTTTTCCCCTTAGTCTCATTCAGGAACCTTGTCAGTTCTCTCAACGTGTACTTAGACCCCTCTGGTTGACTGGCTGTCAGCTCCGGACCAATTGAAAGGAGTCTGGAAAAATACCTCCTCATCCTCTTCCTCAGACTCACTTTCCCTCCTCTTCTCTATCTCCCACCCTGACCACCTGCCCTTTCTCTCTGGTTAGGGCCTCACCCACAACAACAGGCAACATTTCCATGGTGCCTTTGTCCACACCCTTTTTCTTTTTCCTCTTGACACCCTCCTCCTCCTCCCTAATCTCTTACACTTCCCCACTATACTCTCCTCATCCACTAGAATAACCTGACTAGACGCAGTATCATCTGCACCACCCTCCATAGCATGCTAGGGCCAGCCTCAGCTACAACACCCTCCCAGCATGACTAGGGCCAGCCTCCCAGCTACAACACCCTCCATAGCATGACTAGGGCCAGCCTCAGCTATACCACCCTCCATAGCATGACTAGGGCCAGCCTCAGCTACAACACCCTCCATAGCATGACTAGGGCCAGCCTCCCAGCTATACCACACCCTCCATAGCATGTCTAGGCCCAGCCTCAGCTACCCACCATCTCTAGCCACAATAGACCCAGCCTCAACTACCCCACCATCTCTAGCCTGACTAGACCCAGCCTCATCTACACCACCATCTCTAGACTGACTAGGCCCAGCCTCTGCTGTCTGCATCTCCTTACCCCTGCATTTTCACCTCGATTTCCCCCTTGCGCTCGTACCCTCCCCTTGTCTATGGCCTTTATGTG